>NC_142355.1:45739818-45932318 GCF_059441175.1 Urocampus carinirostris
TTTTGGCTCAAGGACCACAGACAGTTTGTGGAGAAGAGATTTGAATAATAGATGGATGAGAAAATTCCTTACGCTTTTATGTCTGCAGCTTCCTGTGTTGTTCGAGTGAGCGTGCGCGATCGAAGTCTCTCCCCCGCCTGTTGGATCTCCCGGAGGTTCCTCTCAACATGCGGGAGCTCTGACACGGCCTCCGTCTCTGCAGCCAGCTGCTCAGCCTGCTGCAGCAAGTCCCCGAAGCCTTCGCCGTCCATATCTGAGTGAAATACAACATCAAAATTATAAAACTAAAAAATAAGTTTAAGGATAAGGTTGCAGTTGAACATTGTATAGTAATCGCGCTGCAACAATTACACATCAAATTGATTATTAAAAGTGTTGGCAACTAATTCCAGTAAAATTGGGACGATAAGCCGAAACTTTTTTCTCAAGCTTTCAACCATGTGGCTTATGCAATGATGCAGTTAATTCATGCATTTTTGCGGTATATTTTCTAACGGCCGCTGGACAAAGCACACATAGTCGAGGTTTGTCCTCCCAGAATTAGATCATACTTACCAGTATGACGTCACTCTTTAACACTATCCCCAGGCCCTAAAATTTCTACACTTTTGCCCTTAAGTCCAAATAGGAACAAAATATTGCACTCAAGTGTATCCACTAAGCACTAGTGATCCTTGGTGGTTGATCAACGGGTTAATGTAGATGACAAAAGGGCGGAGTGACAGTGAATGTGAATGAAAGTGATAAAACCCTGTACTGAAATATTTCGGTTTAAGTGAAGTTTTATAACATTTTATTAATGTAACTTTGTGCTTTGTCCATGAATAAAAATCCCATAAAAAATATTACACACATGATATAAAATGTATTGCTCTTTTGTATAAGCCCTATTATAAAGTGATCTTGTACGAAGTGTATATGACATTCGCAGGTATATAGCATATTTATATGTACTTTAGTTTGTCACGTTATTTGATAAACACTTGGATCTTTATAATTTATTTTTATTATATCTTTGTTGCTTTGTTCACTATTTTTCTATGTGACAAACTTCAATATTTGAATAAAGAGGAAATTAAAAATGTATTTAAGAAATCCGATTATCTCATCTCTCATCTCATTCGCTGCACCGCTTATCCTCAGTAGGGTCGCGGGGGTGCTGGAGCCCATCCCAGCAATCATCGGGCAGTGGGCAGGGGGCAACTGTTTGCCAGCCGATCGCAGGACACACAAGGACAGACAACTCACTCGCTCAGTCACACCTAGGGACAATTTGGACCGGACAATTCACCTGAAATGCATGTCTTTGGAATGTGGGAGGAAACCGGAGTGCCCGGAGAAAACCCACGCAAGCACGGGGAGAACATACAAACACCGCTCAGTAAGGCCGGGAGCTGGATTTGAACCCTTGCAGGAGGTTCCCACGACCTCAGAACTGTGCTGCACACGCTCTAAACACTGTGCCGCCGTGCTGCCCGAAATCCGATTATTCGATTGTGAAATAGTTGCAGCCTTATATAGTAGAATGTCTTTAAAGGAGCTGCACAAACTGTGGAACTTTGTAACTCCATGCATTTTCCTGGCTTGAAAGTCATTATTGCGGCCTCTGTCAGCTTATTTATGATGCGAGTTCAAGTAGGTGCCATTTTTTCCATAATAAACTGTTTTTCAGCTTTTTGGGGGCTAGCGTTGGCCTTTGGACTCTACTACAAGCAGGCCATTTCTTATTCTAACCATTTTAATGCTACACTGAGATAAAGAAAAACATCTGCTGATACCAGTATGACGTCACTCTTTAACACTATCCCCAGGGCCTACAATTTCTACATTTTTGCCCTTAAGTCCAAATAGAAACAAAATATTGCACTCAAGTGTATCCACTAAGCACTAGTGATCCTTGGTGGTTGATCAACGGGTTAATGTAGATGACAAAAAAGGGCAGAGTGACAGCGCAACCTCAAGAATGTGAATGAAAGTGATAATTCCCCCTTGCTGAAATATTTCGGTTTAAGTGAAGTTTTATAACATTTTATTCATAATAAATTAGGGGTGTCTCAATATAAGTTTTTAGGTTTAATACAAAAGCAATTTTGCAGTTAATAACAAGATGTCTCAAAGGACTGCAAATGTTACAATTACAGCAGAAAATAGATGGTTCTGGTTATCCAAGATCATTTAGGTGAGCTTTTAGAAACTTATCATAGGGCTGCTCCTCTCAAATTTGGCTTACTTACAGCCAATACAAAAAAATATCCTATTCTGCGATATTCAGACCGACATTGTTTTTGATTACATAGTCTCTGCGTGCTACATCCAGATACTCCCAGATATAAAAAAAACTTTGCAGAAACAGAAATAATTTGCTTGTGTATGAGCAACGATATTTAAATTTAATAATAATAATAATGATGGACACACATTTGGACACAATCAAATAAAATCCGCAATCGTTTCTTAGGTTGATATCGGACCTATAGCAGGCACGTACAACAAGGTAAAATCAAATACATTGGTGCACCATGACACATCAATAGTCAAGGGATATGTGACTAAAAATAATGCTCAAAGAATTTTAAATGAATCAACACTTGTATTTACAAAAAAGCCCAAATCCACCAGAAATTACACCCATAAGGGAGGGATTAGGACATGATTTTGATAATAAAATTTGGGAACTAAAACAACAAGATTCCAATTGATAAGGATTTGCAATTATGAACAAAATTAGTAGTTCCACTTTTGTTCCGATTACATGCCCAGTTGTTTCCCCCAACATTATTTTTCAAAATGTTGATGTTAAAGTACAATTGCAAAATCAAATGCATTGCAGTTTGAAGTTCTTTCAGAAAAAAGGTGAATTTGTAGTCGATAACCATTCATTTAGAAATAGAATTATTGCAGGGATATATGTTAGTTTAGGTATTTAACTTGTCACTCTATTTCTTTATTTTTTTTAGATACAGAATTGGAAGGGACACAACTGTTGTGTGGCACAGATGCTCAGTGCTATTGGCTGTTAGGATTCAGGTAAGTATCTCAACTTCCATTCAAATTTACCTGATGCAACAAAGAGTGCCTTCTTGAATTAGACTTGCCTTTATTGACATTGATAACAACATATGGAATATTGTTTACAAAGGGATTAGACATGACAAACATGTCGAGTCATGTTCATTTGTATAGTGCAGCACTTAGAGACTTCTTGTGATTAAGGGTGTCACAAATATACATGACTTGACTTTATTAAAATGTAGAGTATGTGTTTCCCTGAATCGAGACCCTTGGCCTGGAGAGGAATGGGCGCCACCAGGCTTTATTGCCCAAGGCACGCCATAGGAAATTGTGCCCGTATAACTATTGTGATTAAGGGATCCAACCAGCAAACTCCAGTTTATGTAATATAAAACTCATCCTACCATAGTAGCATGTAATAGAGGGGATTTTTTTTTAACAATACAGGTAGATAGAGAGAGATGGAGATAGGGATAGAGAGATACTTTATTCATCACCGTGGGGAAATTCACACTTCCAGCAGTATCCTACATTCAATACATTCGTCAATCGTGATTATTTGGTGATAATGAATCGTCTCCAGAAATTCCTGACCGTGACGGCCCTCGGTAGGATTTTATTTTTGTCGGGAAAATGATTGAAAACCTAAT
This sequence comes from Urocampus carinirostris, assembly GCF_059441175.1. Taxonomy (NCBI): domain Eukaryota; kingdom Metazoa; phylum Chordata; class Actinopteri; order Syngnathiformes; family Syngnathidae; genus Urocampus; species Urocampus carinirostris. Next base: position 45,743,481 of record NC_142355.1, read on the forward strand.
AGTAGTAACTTTGAGTATAAAAAAAAATTACCGTGGGTTCAGCTGCCCCAATCGTCATACTGTGTGCTAGGCACTGGTATAATGTCAGCTCGGTCCAATTTTTGGTTTTGAGGTTAAACAAAAAGTGTCAAAAATGGTGTTGCTATACAATTTGCTAAAATTTACAATACGAACACTCAATAAACCTTTGCCCCAAAATGACACGAGCTGACGAGTTTTTTGACAGCGTGGAAAGTTTTTAAAGGCTTTGATATAATCATAATTCTTAATAACGGCGGTATCGGTATTCTAACCAGACGTAAACTAAAACTAAAGCCTGATTTAAAAAAAAACAATACTTTGAAAAACAACTCAATGTTAGCTTGGAGGCTAATGCTAACTCACATGAAATAGCAATGGGGTTAACTCCAGATAGAAGTTCCTCGTGTTTTGCATGTAAGGGCGGGGGGCACTACAATTTAGTTAGTATCGTTACCTGAGATTTGGGAGATTTTCAGTAAGAACGGTGGAAAGAGGCATATAATTCTAGTAGTAGACCACGCACCCTCGTTTGCGGAGTTATTTGCCCCGGTACTTCAGCAGTCGTAGCCGATTGGGTAAGACAGCAGACCGGCTCCGGATATTACACTTGCTCGCTTTCAATAATACACGATATCAGACCTCAATGTTCCACAAGGTGGTCGAGAACAGTACTGCGGGTCAGAAAATGCTTTGAAATACAGTAGAGATCCCTTGTTTTTTGCTGTTAATGGGGAATGGAAATTGTCATTATATTTTTGTGGATGACCTTTTTAACCTGTGCCGCATGTGTGGAGAGACCGACCCTAGTTAAGTGGCAGAAAAACAAACACAGACAGATTGGGAAAGAAATGCAAAAATCTGTTGATAATTTATAAGATAAGATAAAATCTGCAACCTCAGAGGACGTTTTCTTGAGACACTTTGTGAATTAGAGCTATTGTAGCGAGCAGAGACGGGAGTCGTAGGCGGAGTGTCAAACAAAGGTGCCAACGAAAGCTGCTTTAATGACATTTAAACTTGCAATAACAAGAACAAACACGAGAGTGGCTCGAGCCGGCCGAATTAAGAGTCCCCCTAGGAACTCGCTAACTAAACAATGGTTCCGCGGGTGAATTATGTAAAACCCACTACACAAGCCCCCCCAGAATTCACCCATAGTCAAAGTCTCTGTGCCTGGTTGGGACGCTGACCCGGCCACTGCAGGTACAAGGAGCTGGAACAGCGGGGGGGTGAGAGCTTGTGGACTCCGTTGGAGAGTCCACAGGTGCTGGGGGCGGAGGGTCAGCGTGGGTACCCACGGGTCCGGAGGGTCGTGCCGCAGGAGGACGGCCGCGCCGTGGGGCTTGGGCCAGTTCAAATGGCTTGGACATATCCATGTGGGCAGGCTTAACCCTGTCCACGGAGACAGTCTCTGGCCTACCACCAATGTCCACGACCATAGTCTTGTCACTATGCTGCAGGACCTTAAACGGTCCATCATAAGGAGGGCGCAATGGTCCGCGGTGGGCATCGTGGCGAATGAAAACAAAACCAGCCGAGCGCAGGTTGGATGGAACCCGTGAAACTGGCCTGCCGTGTCGCGATGTGGGGATAGGCACAAACGCTCCCGCAGCGCCCTGCAAGATGGACTTCTCCCTGGATGCAGCCCAGGGTGTCGTTGGGTCTGGGATGAAATCACCTGGCACCCGCAGCACTTGACCGTAAACCAACTCAGCTGAAGAGCACTGAAGGTCCTCTTTGGGAACGGTCCTCAGTCCCAGCATGACCCAGGGTAGCTTATCGACCCAGTCCCCATCGGTCAGGCTGGCGCGCAGGGCCGCTTTCATCGAGCGGTGGAACCGCTCGCACAACCCGTTAGCCTGGGGGTGGTAGGCAGTGGTGCGGTGAAGTTTGACTCCCAGGCTCTCGGCAACCGTGTTCCACACCTCGGAGGTGAACTGTGCGCCCCTGTCAGATGAGAGATCTGCAGGGGGTCCAAAACGGGCGACCCATGTGCCGATGAACGCCCGGGCCACATCGACAGTTGAGGTGGAAGTCAGCGGAACTGCTTCAGGCCAACCGGTCGTCCTGTCCACCATCGTCAGGAGGTAAGTGAAACCGTGTGAAGGGGGCAGTGGGCCCACCAGGTCATTGTTAACGTGGTCAAACTTCCGTTCGGGGATGGCGAATGGTACCAATGGGGCCTTGATGTGACGGTGCACTTTGGCGCGTTGACATGCTACGCATGAGTCGACCCAGTCCCGGACGTCCTTTCTCATCCCTTTCCACACAAACTTCTGGGCCACTAGCTTAATGGATGCTTTCCCACCAGGATGAGACAGGCCGTGTATTGCCTCAAAAACAGCCCGACGCCAGCCAGTAGGGACAAGCGGCCTAGGCCAACCCATGGAGAGGTCACAACAAAGCTTGGCCCCTGAGTCTCCGACCGCAACCTCCTCCAGCCGCAAACCAGTGTCTGAGCTCTTAAACGTTTGGACGCCGTTATCAGAAGCCTGGTCCACACTCATACTGGAATAATCAAGCCCCAATTGCACAGCGCTGATGGTTGCTCTGGACAGGCAATCCGCAACCACGTTGGACTTCCCAGCAATGTGCCTGATGTCAGTCGTGTATTCCGATATGAATGACAGCTGGCGCTGCTGGCGGGCGGACCACGGTTCGGACGTCTTGGACATGGAGAACGTAAGAGGTTTATGATCAACAAAGACGATGAACTCACGGCCCTCCAAGATGAAACGGAGGTGGCGAATCGCCAACCAGATGGCAAGTAGTTCTCTGTCGAATGCACTGTATTTACGTTCTCTGGGGACCAGCTGGCGACTAAAAAAGGCGAGTGGCTGCCAAGCATTGTCAACCCACTGCTCGAACACGGCACCCACTGCAAGGTCTGATGCGTCTGTAGTCAGTGCGACTGGGGCTCCGGGGGCTGGGTGAGCCAGCATGGCTGCCTGGCACAGCGCGGTTTTAGTGTCCTCGAATGCCTTGGTTCTCTCAGCGGTCCATTCAACAGCTTGATTGGGTGACCTACCCTTGAAGGCCTCGTAGAGTGGGCGCATGACATCAGCGGCTCGGCGAATAAACCTATGGTAGAATGTCACCATGCCGAGAAACTCCCTGAGGCCCCGTGCTGTTGGCGGCTGAGGAAAGGTGGAGACGGCCTCTACCTTAGACGGTAGGGGGGAAGCCCCATCCTTGGTGATGAGATGCCCGAGGAAGTGGATGGAGGGTACGCCAAAAACACATTTCGCGGGATTTATAATCAGGCCATGCTGACTGAGCTTGGTGAAGAGGTCGCTTAGGTGCTCCAAGTGTTCCTCTTCTGAGGAGCTGGCAACAAGGACGTCGTCCAGGTAGACGAACACAAAAGGCATGTCCCTGAGCACTGAATCCATCAGCCTTTGGAAGGACTGAGCGGCATTTTTCAGTCCGAACGGCATCCTGAGAAATTCGAACAAACCAAATGGAGTTATCACGGCCGTCTTCGGTATATCTGAGGGATGCGCTGGCAGTTGGTGGTATCCCCGCACTAGGTCCACCTTGGAAAAGAGAAGTTTGCCTGCCAGGTGTGCAGAGAAGTCTTGAATGTGCGGGACTGGGTAACGGTCGGGCGTGGTAGCCTCGTTAAGGCGGCGATAGTCCCCGCATGGGCGCCAGCCACCGCCTGGTTTCGGGACCATGTGTAGTGGAGAGGCCCAGGGGCTGTCTGATCGGCAAATAATGCCGAGACGTTCCATGTTAGCAAATTCGGATTTAGCAGCTGCCAGTCTGTCTGGATTGAGTCGTCGGGCCCTGGCATGAACATGGGGCCCCTTGGTTTCAATGTGGTGCTCAACCCCATGTCTGGTCGTGGAGGCTGAGAAGGTGGGCTTCGCCAGACTGGGGAACTCAGCGAGGAGCCGGTGGTAAATATCACCGTCCAAGAGAGAGCTGGACAGACCCTCAAAAATCCCTTTGTCGCGGACACACGCGAGAGAGGAGAAATTCAATGCGTCAACGAGGCGGCCATTTTTCACATCGACGAGTAGTCCATTGACACACAGAAAATCTGCACCAAGAAGAGGCAAAGCAATATCCGCAGTGACAAAGTCCCATGTAAACTGCTGACCCCCTAAACACACGTCCACTGTCCGTGTCCCGTATGTGCGGATGGGGGTGTCAGTGACAGAAGTTAATGGAGGTCCATGTGTTCCCCCCCCCACATCGTCCACAGTGGCAGGGAGGACGCTCCTCTGGGCGCCGGTGTCGCACAAGAACTTTTGGCCGGAGATGGCGTCCCGTATGAACAGTAGCCGGTTTCTTGCGCCTGCACTCACGGCCGCTACAGAGTCCAGGCCTTGAAGTTTCCCGTCGCGTTGGAGGTGCAAGGGGGACGGCACTTCTTGGCCCTGGGCCCAAAACGTGCATGGTAGTAACACAGACCTGACACATTCTGATCGTCAGTGGCCGCGCGTGCCTTGCTGGCTGGGGGCGTCGCACTTGATGGTGTGTAGGTGCGTGTAGGGGGCAGCACCTCATGTGTGTATCTATGTGTGGCCAGGAAAAACCGGTCCGCTTCCTCTGCCAGTGCACGCGGATCTGTAATGGTTGTATTCGCAAGCGCCGTCTGGACATGCGGCGGCATGTGACGCAGAAAAAGTTCAGTGAAAAGAAAATTTGGCTCTTCGGTGCCAAGCAAGTTTAACATCATTTCCATGTGATCTGATGGCTTACTGTCTCCTAAGCCCTGAATAGCAGGGAGGCGTCGAGCACGCTCAGAACGCAACAGTTCAAAGATTCTGAGGAGATATGCCTTCAGTCCCTTATATTTATCCAGTTCAGGAGGGGATGTGATGAAGCTCACTGCTCTGGCTGCAGTTGAGCTCCCCAGAGCAGACACCACGTGGTAATAGCGAGAGTCATCATTAGTGATTCCGCGCAGGGCGAATTGAGCCTCTGCTTGTGCAAACCATCTTAACGCCAATGACTCCCAGAACCCGGGGAGCTTGAGAACGGGCGCGTATGCCATGTCGGTATGCTCAGTATTATGCAGGGCCTCGGAAACTTCCACGAGACTAATGTCGGGGTCACCAATGTAGCGAGACGGGAGTCGTAGGCGGAGTGTCAAACAAATGTGCCAACGAAAGCTGCTTTAATGACATTTAAACTTGCAATAACAAAAACAAACACGAGAGTGGCTCGAGCCGGCCGAATTAAGAGTCCCCCTAGGAACTCGCTAACTAAACAATGGTTCCGTGGGTGAATTATGTAAAACCCACTACACTATATAAATAGATGTGACTTGACAAGTTATACGTGTTATGGGTAAGTAATTTCAGTTTTGTTAAAACCTTGTGAAACATTGAAAAGAACAAACTAGAAGAAAACAAAAAGGTATACTTTTGCATTTGAACAAACTTGTCCTGTGGTCTTATTTTTGGACACGATAGTTTACACTGTGATAATGCTGAATTATGCTAAATAGGGAGGAGTCGAGCCTCAAAGAGACAATCACACCACATACAACACAGGCTACTACGTATCCTACATTTTTAAAAAATAAATCAATTAATATCATTGAATATACTCTTAGGTATGCTATTAGGTTGGCTTAGCAGGAAGCACTACACGATATATAAATGACCCTCTCCATAAATAGATAACACATTAGACTCTCTACATGGGAGTTAGGTGCACTAAACTGTAATAAAAATCTATATGGTTCAATTTAAGAATATGAGTAAACACAAGTTATTCAATTATTGATCATTTGTTGTTGACACTTTAAGTCAAAACAACTCATGTTACATTTTTCATTTAAGAAAACTTGTTTTATCTTGTAGAACAAACATACAATTAAATATTATTTCAACTCACAATTTCGAGTTTAGATAAGTTTTACCATATTCAAAACAATTGCCTGTCACGATTCTGTCACTTGCCTGCTAATTGCCCTCACCTGCGCTTACTCTTTCAGCCCCAGCTGCTCCTCGTTTCCTAATTATCCCTCTCCCTATTAAAGCACTTCATTCTCGGTTGCTCTTTGTCAGACCGTCAGCGAACTTCCGCACATGCAAGGCAAGAACTGTTTGACTGTGGCTCCCGTTTTGATTCCGACCCATTCCTGCTTCCTGCCTTATTCCATCCTCTGTTCCCTGTATCGATCCCCTGTCCCTGGCTTCCCAGTCAACTCCGGTTACCTGAATTACTTTCGATCCCCGACCACGCTTCATTCTTCTGTCCCGGCTACCCGAATTGCTTCCGATCCATGACCACGCTTCGTTGTCCTGTCCCAGCTACCCGACTTGCCACTTGTCCCCGGCCGCGAGGGCTTCTTGCTCCTCCTGCCAGGCAAGTACCAGATTGCTGTCTTTTCCTTTCGCCCTGACTTCCCTGATCCCTCAATAAAGCATTGTGTGAAACATTACGCATTTGGATCCACTGCTTGTTCCGGTCGTGACAGTACAAACTGACCGTTAAGTGGACCCAGCAAACGCTTATACAAGCGCTGATCAGGGAGAGATGGAGGCTCCCTCCACCCTGCAGCGTTTACAATGGACTGAGGGGGAGGTCCAAAGGACGTCGGGTGACGTCTCCGCCCTTCTTTGGCGTGTTCAGCAGCAACAACAGCTTCATCAGTGGCAGCAGCACGGCTGGTTGCAGTCCCGGGGCCCCTTGCCCATCGGCTGCCTGTCAGTGCCGGAGCGCCAGCGGCGTCTGTCCGTGGGCCTTTGTTTATACTGTGGCGGGCTAGGACACCAAGTCTCATCATGTCCGTTAAAATGGGAAAAGCTCACCGGAAGTTGGAGAAGTCCGACTGAGCTCAGCTCACATCCAGACCTCCAGACCCAGAACACCAGTACTCATGGCCCACCTGCTAGTTGCCGATTCCACGCAGTCCCTGTCCGCCCTTGTTGACTCTGGCACTGAGGCCAACATCCTAAACATGTCCGTAGCCCGGAGGATGTGCCGCCTTCCTCCGAGGCATCAGTCTGATCTGAGGAGTACTGAACCCCTTTTTTGCCGCTCCCTGCCGCCTGGTTGGCGGTGCCTGTGTTTGTTTTTCCTTTAGAGACTTCTGGAGCTCTCCTTTGAAGGGCTTTCTGTGACAATTCTGTCACTTGCCCGCTAATTTCCCTCATCTGCGCCCACTCTTTCAGCCCCAGCCGCCACTCGTTTCCTAATTATCTCTCTCCCTATTTAAGCACTCCATTCTCTGTCAGTCTGTCAGCGAACCTCCGCACATGGAAGGTAAGCACTTTTTTGCTCTGGCTCCCATTTTTATTCCAACCGGTTCGTGCTTCCTGCCTGATTCCGTCCTGTTTCCTGTATCGATCCCCTGTCCCTGGCTTCCCGATTACGTCTGGTTACCTGACTTGCTTCCGATCCCCAACCACGCTTCCTTCTCCTGTCCCGGCTACCTGACTTGCTTCCGATCCACAACTACACTTCGTCCTCCTGTGCCGTCTACCCGACTTGCCACCTGTCATCGGCCGCAAGGGACTCCTGCTCCTCCTGCCCAGTGAGCACCAGATCACTGTCTTTTCCTTTCGCCCTGACTTCCCCAATGCCTTAACAAAATATTGAGTGAAACGTTATGCATTTGGGTCCACTGTTTGTTTCATTTGTGACATTGTCATTAAAATTTATGTTAACTCATGTTTTAAAGCACTAAATTGGATAAAAAAAAAAAATAAAGTGGACTAATGTTTTTAATTTTTATTGCTAATCATAGCTATATGGACAAGTATGCTCCATGAACTCATGTGACACACCACTGCATTTTAGCCAGAATAAATATAGGCAGAAATCGCTGCGGATTGCTGAAAAAAACTGGCCTAAGTCATGATAATACTGTAATGAAAAAGAAGAGTGCATTGTAACAATAGTGCAATGAAAATAAGTAGCATGTGTAACGGGACCCAGGTGGATGGGCTAGCTCCAGATGGTGTTACACATTTGTTTTATATATTTTTGTTTTTTTGGTTGTTGTTTTTTTTACCTCATCTGCAAAATAGATGATAAATCTCAGTCTCACTCGACACTATTTAATTGTTGGCATTAAAGCTCATTTATTGAGCAAGTCTCACTAAATCACGTGAGGCCCCGTGAGATTTGGCCCAAGCACCCTTCTCTGACCTGTGAGACTTTGCCATCTAGTGGTGATATGCTGGTACTTCTCTTACTCTTTCTGCTCTACAAAACTCAATAGCCTGAAAAATAATAATAAACTTCCCCTAACAGTTAAATACGGATTACACAAAATAAAAATCCTAAAATATAACATTTTAACTAGTCAGCAACCCTTTTTGCACCACACATGGCATTTAAGCAGCAATTAAAAATAAAATTCACAAGGTATATATATTTAGTTTCGTGCTAAAGTATTTATTATTTTTACAGTTTCATTTTCAGAACAGAACATGGAGTTTTGGCAACACAGGGCGGTCACAAGACAAAGGAGTTTAAATACGTCACGATTACAAGATGTGTTTATTTTCCCCTTGTACATGGAATAATTCCTGGAGATGACACACTGTGGGAAAAGGTGCAAATTGAAAGGCTAGGACAGCAATATACAGTATGACCATGCGAAATTAAGTACAAAACCAACAGTACAGACACTGAAAATACAATGGTCCCCTGGTTACCAAAAAACAGTGATCAGAGAACAACTACCGTATTTTCCGCACTATAAGGCGCACCTAAAAGCCTTTATTTTTTTCAAAAGCTGACCATGCGCCTTATAATACAGTGCGCCTTATATATGATCAATATTAGGTCGCAAAGTCTTGCAACTAAGGCAAGCAGCCGCCGACTAGATTTTCCCCAGAAGGCGAAGTAGTCCGCGGTGTATGCTGGGATTTATATACGGGCGTTTCATTTCCTAACCAATGAGTGAATCATCATTTGAATCAGTCACTATTGGCTAAAGTTATTCGGAGGTAAAGGGGGCGGATCCTTTTTATCATTTACAGGCTCGCATAGGCTAAAGGGGCGAAACAAAGCCTGCAATTGGCCGAAAAAGATGAATGTGAATCACACGTTGGGTTGCACTACGGCATAGAGAAAACATTTTTTACTACTCTGTATTTGTAAATATTTTACTCTCCTGGATTTACTTCACTCACGGTTGTAAGAAGACCATGGTTACGTATCATTATTGAACATGATGGCTGCAAGAGAACTTAGGTGAGCTATGCGGCTTTATATTTTCCCGGTATCTTGTTTCAGAACGATCTTGATGTTTCTGTGATGAGTCTATTTTTAAACTAAATTCAATTCAAAGTGTTTATTGTCATATGCACAGTAAAGAACCCCGTTTCCCTGCACAATAAAATTCTTACTTTGCTGTCCCCACAGTTGCAGGCAAAAATAAAATGGAAACTAAGAAATGTTTGGCATTTCTTGAATCCCAAGACTTTAACCTTCCGAATTATATTTGGAATGATGCATTTGAGTGATTGGTGACATCGTACAGACACTGTTTCCGTATATGTCTGAGACACGTATTTGCTTCTTTGCAAGCTTTCGGAATGTTAAGGGGGTAATAAGTTTGACTGAACTATCTGACTGTTTTGTCGACGTTCCCATAAGGCGCTAGCCTTATAATCCGGTGTGCCTTATGTATGGAAAATATAGGACCAAAAACTATTTTTTGGGGGTGCACCCTATAACCCGGTGCGCCTTATAGTGCGGAAAATACGATACGTACAATAAACATACATTACAATAAGGCTATCATAGTAGATCAAATAAAGGCTTTTTGTGTACAATTAGTTGTGATTGTTAATATTTTAGAGTACAGTGGAACCTCGGTTCTCGACCATAATCCGTTCCAGAACCCTGTTCGAAAACCGATTTGTTCGATCACCGAAATCATTTTTCCTATCAAAAATAATGTAAATCGTTTTAATCCGTTCTATCACCCTGAATGTTTACCTTGAATGTTTAACGTAAAGATAAAGCTAACCCAGGCTAATCGTACGTCCGTGTTATCGTAATCTTCTGTACGAAAGATTATGCTAACATGAACGTGTAAAAATAAAAAAATCAGGTAGTTTGAAAGTCATTTAGCACCCGGGTCTCCACAGCAAGTGGTGAGCGGTTCATTGCAAAGGGGGTTCCGTTCCAACACCCTGAATGTTTACCTGAATGTTCAACTTAAACATAATGCTAACCCAGGCTAATCGTACGTTCCCGTTATCGTAATCTTCCGTACGAAAGATTACGCTAACATGAACGTGTAAAAATAAAAAAAAAAGGATAAAGAAAAGAATCATGAATAGGATTTCTTACCTCTGTGGTGGTCAGCAGAAGGCGCAGGGGGACGGTGGTGCTATTATTTCTTTCTTAAATGCAATAGTTGTACGCACTACTTTTCTTTTTTCACCTGTAGCAACTTTGCTGCTTGCACTGACTTTCTTCGGAGGCATAATTAGGGGCTAAAATACTTCGTACACCTATATTAAAAGCGAAAGCAAAACAAAGCACGTCCGCACGCAATAACAGTTGGTCACGAAAAGAGCGATCTACACCCGTACGCCGCTCAGTATCGCATCCTAGCGTACGCACTCACGCATTACCGGCGTTCGAACTCCGTTTTTTTGACCAAACAGCGAAGCAAGAATTTCTCAAAATTTTTGGTCGGACTCCGATTTGTTCAAATTGAGAGGCGTTCGAAAACCGAGGTTCCACTGTACATTGATTTCTCTCTGGTGTTGGTGACATCTGCATCCACTTTAACAAACTAATTTTCTAGAATACGATCACGCTTTGTTTTAATAAACGCGCTATATGGACTACGATCACTTTATTATTTTAACAAACTCGCTTTATTGTTTTAATAAACTCATTGTATACATTACGATCGCTTTAGTCGGATGCTCAGCAGATTGCGCGTTCACGCAAGGTGGGAGGATTTTGCAGGGGAGTCGGATTTAGGAATACAGCAATACTGCAAAATAAACCTTTAGCGATACTATAAAAATTATTCTACGGAAATATCACGAAAATACTCCAAAAATAAAATTACAGTAACACTGTATTACAAAAATACTACAGATATACAACAAACATTCTTATATTTAAATACTTCAAAATACAACATAGAAAGTACAAATACACTAAAAATGATAATACAGTAATACTACAAAAGGGCAGCACGGCGGCACAGTTTTGAGGTCATGAGATCGAACCTTCCTGTGTGTAGTTTGTGTGGGTTTCCTCCCACATTCCAAAAAACATGCATGTCAGGTGAATTGGCCGGTCCAAATTGTCCGTAAGTGAGTTGTCTGTCCCTGTTTGCCCTGCGACTGGCTGGCAACCAGTTCAGGTGTCCGCTTGCCCACTGCCCGAAGATAGCTGGGATGGACTCCAACACCCCCGCGGCTCTACTGAGGATAAGCAGTGCAGATAATGGATGGATGGATAATACTACAAAAATACAATAATCATAAAACTACTGTAATAATACAAAAATATTAAGACAATACTACAGATACACAACAACAAAAAATCAACTTTCAAAATACAACAAAAGTACTACAGAAACACACAAAAAATCTACTATGGAAATACTATGTGAAAATTACTTCAGAATTACAACAAAATAGTACAAAAAATAAAACTTCAGTAATTTTACAAAATATTACAGAACTTCAATAAAAATCAGACTTCAAAAATATTAAATAAAACAGTAATACTACAGTAATACTTCAAAACTAAATAACAAATGAAGTGCTTAAAACAGGGACCCAATATACTATTTTGCTCTAATTGTGGTCGTTTTAAAACCAATTTGATGAAACTACCCATCCATCCATCCATTATCTGTACCGCTTATCCTCAGTAGGGTCGCGGAGCCCATCCCAGTTATCTTCGGGCAGTGGGCAGGGGACACCCTGAACTGGTTGCCAGCCAATCGCAGGGCACACAGACACAGGCAACTCGCTCACTCATTCACACTTTGACAATTTGGACTGGCCAATTCACCTGAAATGCATAATTTTGGAATGTGGGAGGAAACCGAAGTGCCCGGAGGAAACCCACGCAATCACAGGAAGTCCGTTAGCTGGATTTTAACCCATGACCTCAGAACTGTGCCGCACACGCGCTAACCACTGCGCCGCCGTGCTGCCCTTGATGAAACGAATCTATTTAAAAAGAAGTTTAACATGTCACTTGCAGCCACAGACTCCAAACAGTTGACCACCCCTGGAGTACAATATGGATATCTACTAGGTATATCTAATATCTAGTAGGTGTGCAAATTATCAAATAATAGTGGGCCCTATATATAATTTTGCTTAGGGCCCCATGAAGGCTTGGGCCAGTCCTGAGTAGAATAAACATAAATATTAGGTTTAATTAAATAGTATTCAAAGTACTTTTAAACATGTATGTTTATATTTATCAAAGGGATAGTGTGTATTAGTTGTCCACAGGATGTTGATGTACTGTGGTGTGCAACTGAAAAGGAGCGCAAAAAACCGAAAGCAGAAACACAAACTACGGAGACTCAAAGTGACCTTCAGGGTGCAAAACACTAGCTACAATAAGCTATGTCTATTTTGTTCGAGTTCATGGGCTAGCTTGTTGTTCTGCCTGCAGAGCTTGTTAAGAGTAATGGGGCTTTAATTGTGCTGTATGTGCTTAATCTATTGATTTGCTTGGTTACAGTTGTTTTAGTAAAACAATTTCATTTGTTATACTTCTTTTTCGTTATTGATTGTATTGCTTACACTATTTGCATTTTCTGACTTTATTTTCATAATATTGTGCAATGGAAGGTATGTTTGACATGGTTATATTCTGTAATTTGAATAGTCTGCGTTCTGTGAAGTCCTTTGTGACTCCATGTGAACAATGGCTGTACAAATAATCATGACTTGACCATTTCATTTGCTCGGCCTTTCGTGAGGTTTTTGGGTCACCAATGCAGAAAAAATACTGATTATGTCGATTCCTTTCGGGTAAATCTCATGTTGTGGAAATTCCAATTTTCTCAACCTACAATTATTTATAAAAGGCACATTTACATATTTTATTTTTTCCTATTGTTAATTCAAACGTATTTTCACCGCTAGGAGTTGCTAAATAATACAAACTGTCAAACTGAGGAAATCACTCAAAAAGTCATACCACAGCACCACAGTGTAAGGGACTCAAGTCTGCTGTTGATGTATTTGTAAATGAATATACCACACAGATGATACATCTTTGTTCATGCTTATAATTATATCTAAGAAATGTAATTAAAAAGAAATGTGCTTTTCGTTCGAATGTGAAAATCGCACAACTATCCTACTGTCCTAAGATAGTAAACCAGTATAAATGAATGGCCTTTATTGTCATACCACAGGACAAACATGTACATTGAAATTGTAGCACTTCGCCTTTAAGTACAAGTAAAACAAATGTAAAAAGTTAAAAACCTCATCGTCAAGTTTGCTGATAACATCACTGTGGTCGTGCTGATCTCACAAAGCGATGATGCAGCCTACAGAGAAGGTCCAGAGAATAGAGCAGGGGTTGCTAACGTGGTGCCTCCTAATTACAGTGAGGTGCCAGGGGACAGGATCTGAAAATAGCTAACCTTTGTTGGGTCAATAAGATTTTCCAGTAAAATTGTTTTTTTTAAAGTGGTTGACTGAGGTGTCTGTTAAACCCTACTTCCAATAATTGAAAGCTCTGTAATAGCACAAGATGTTATTTTAGATGTTCATATCAAACTGTGTGCCCTTTGCGCCTTTCAGATAGGGGATACCAAGGATGTCAAACTCATTTTCACCAAGGTTTTTGGTTTGAACAATTTTATTGACACTTTTAACAGCAAATAAACAATGTGAGGTTTGAACAATTTTTCTCGACACTTTTAACAGCAACTAAGGATATTCACGATTTCGTTATATAATTTTCTAACAATATGATGTTTGAACAATGTCTGTCGACTTTTTTAACAGCAAATAAACCCATTCACTATTTCATTATATCATATTCCAACAATATGAGGTTTTAGACACTTTTATCAGCAATTAAATACATTCACAATTTCATTATATCATATTCTAACAATATGAGGTTTGAACAATTTTTATCGACACTTTTAAAAGCAGTTAACCAATGTGTAAAGGGCAATACTATTGTGCAGGGGCATAGCTCTGTCTTCTCAAGAGGGATTTCTTCCCACCCTCCCAAGCAGCATCTTCCAGTCCTCTGCCCGGGATGCCCAGATGGGTCCGCTCCCTTCTTGCTTCTACTTTTTACAACCACCCAAATAGCCAGGCCGTTGCTGCCGGAACCCCCACAGAGGAGCTCCGGTTAACTCCTCCGAGTGGGTGCGTCCTAGGCTTGCCGCTCGCAGATTGTATGGTATCTGCAGCCATTCGGAGCACAGCCACAGGAGGGGAACTGCCTACACCTACTTACCAGCAGATTTCTGGAGGTCCAGATGGCGTCTTTGATGGCGGCGAGAGTGAGCCAGTCCTTGGCAAAGTAGTTCTGTGACCCTTTCGACCGACTCACCTCGTAAAGCACGTATTGTGTGTCAGGGACTTCCCCTGCTGGCAAGTCCGGGAATTTTCCTAGGTGGACAGCTATTGCCCTTAGGTCCTCGGCAGCGCTGCACTCCCAAAAAAGGTGCCTCACAGACTCCTGCGCGCCGCAGCCAGGTCGAAATCGCTGCCATTCCTCGGTGGTAAATGACGGCTCTGACTGAGAGAACCTCATGAGCCACCATCCATGACAGGTCCCGTAGTCTGGCTGGGAGGGCAGGATGAATCACGTTACTCCAGACCGTTGTAGGCTCGCCAAACGCAAGCCCCCGCACAGGACTCACTGTTGCTCGCTCCTGCACAATAGCAATAAGGGCCCTGTGGTTTTGTAAAGTGTGACATTCTTGTGTTTCTAAATCAAATAACTTTAAAAAGTCCCGAATAAAAAGATGGTGGCAAGTTAATAGACACCGGTATCAAGTGATTGTTTGGTACGAGTTTTAGCTTCCGCAAGTACGAGCCCATCCAGAACCGGGTCATCGCGTGACTTTTCGGGTTGTTGGGTGGGCCCACAGTGTTTTGGAAGTGGAGGGAGACATATTTGCTCCCCAGGAAGAGCTGGAAGTCAGGCACCCCTTTCCCCCCTTTTTCTTTTCCATTGTATCTCTCTTTATCCTTTCCCACTTTGAGCCCCAGATAAAGTGAAAAATGGCTTGGTCCAGTTTTAAAAGCACGTTTCTTTTTGGCATAAAAACTAAACTAGGGCCAAATCTATGTAATGTCTGTCCTCAAAGAGCCTGTAAACATGGCATGATAAACAAATTCATTTATGATTCATTCAAGTCACTGAAATTACAGTTCCATTAGAAAAAAAGGTTGCCACACATATATAATAAAGTAACCTTATGAAAATTTAATCTTTTTGCGATATTTTATGCATCAATTCCACTTGTTGGCTTTGGTTTATAACACGGGCCATCAGTCAATTGGATGATAGTTGACAGGCATTGTGGGAAATGTAGTTTTTGGTCAAATAACTCAACTTACTTTTAGTCGCACAGATATTTTGAGCAATTTTGAGCAAAGGTCAAAATAAAATTATTCAACAAGCCACATTAGACCCGTGGGCCATGAGTTTGACATATGGGACAAACAGTGCAAGTCATAATCTATCTATCCATCTATCTACCCTGGACATATCCCTCGAAAGGGGTGACCGACAGCAAGACAACACATACAAAAATAACGAAAATTAAAAAATAAAAGGATAAAAAGAGAAAAAGTAGCAAAAAAAACAACAACACACACACAAACATATTTGGACCATGGCCAACTCAAATGACCAAACACCCAAACAGGTTAGGCACCTCGGCACCCAAGTTGGTCATGCCTTTCCCCCCCCCAATGAAACAGGACACAAGAAAGCAACCATGTCACTCGGGTTAGGGTGACGTGACACAACACACTCTTCTGTTCAACAATAGGGCCCGACAGCTTTCACTAGTTTACCCCTGCCGCATCATAATCACCCTAATCATGATCTGTAATTTACATGATGCATGTAATATTGCAAAAAATAAAAAGCATTGGGGGAAAATAAATACAAAATGTTTAACGCTCAAATTGACGATAGCAATTACAGCTATGATTACGTTGAAATTTTAGCTGGTTTTTATTACGATCAATTTTATAGCATCTGTGACTTTGTACGTGACACCCCCTGTGTCAAATTGAAACACCATGCCCCTCACAAGGAGACATCCAAAACATAAAGAACGCTCAGTGTCCTGGACTTGACATGTCAGCCGTGAATTGCTCTTGA
Source organism: Urocampus carinirostris (assembly GCF_059441175.1). NCBI lineage: Eukaryota > Metazoa > Chordata > Actinopteri > Syngnathiformes > Syngnathidae > Urocampus > Urocampus carinirostris. Next base: position 45,759,795 of record NC_142355.1, read on the forward strand.
ACACAAACTTCCAGATCCTTACATAATTTTACTGACCAGACACATTCTAAAACATGCGTCGGCACCCTAAACTGTTGAAATGGCCACACGGGGCCCCAATGTCACTTGCCATTTGTTGGCATTGCTCATCAGGCCATTGCTCTATTTAAACTGATTGTCAATGAGTGTTCCCTTCATTTTGGCCCTCTTGGCCTCCAGTTCAGCCAGCTCCTGCAACCTCCTCTTACTCATACCCTTCCTCTCAAGCTGCTTCTCGATCACTTTGGCGTTCTGTGCGTAGGAGTCGGCCACCTCCCTGGCCTCGATCTCCTCCTCCTCCTCGTCGATTGTGGACACGGTGACGGAGCTGAACTTGCCCATGTCTTTGGTGCGTTTAGTCATCATCACTCGGACCTTCTTGGGGGGTTCGGGTTGCTTTTGACTGTACACGCTGGTGTTGCCGATCCCTCGTCCGAATTTGACCACGGCACCTTCCACGATGAAGGTGGCCTGGGTGTTCTTCTCCCGGTGCTGATAGAACAACAGCAAGCCGCACTTGCCGCACTTTGTGCGATACTGCCTCTCAATGCCCTCGCTTCTCTTGATGTATGTGTTCTCGTCTTGCTCTACGTTGCAGAATTTGTGCGCGTGTTTCACGGCATCGATGACGCGAGCTCTGTCGCGGGGCCTCATAGGCAGCTTCTCCAGCTGGCAATCCAACACTAAAACCATCTGGCCGCACAAGCAGTAGTAGACATGGAGGGGCTTCTCTCCGTCGTCGTATTCCTCTCGGTCTCGTGTATCCGAACACACAACACTTCTGGACACGACCTTGGGCATCTTGGATCGTTTTTCGAATATTTGGGATGGGTTGCGTCTTATTGCTTCAACGCTATGGCATTAAACGAATGGGAAATGAAAAGACAATGGACGCTAATTTACTTTCAATGTGCAATGGTAAAATATTTCCCGCGAGGAACACTGGTCAAATCGAGCCAAACGTTCCGCATATGGCAAATTCGCAAAAATTGGCACAGGTTATACGTTATAATGTTTGTGATTATCCAACAAGTGAAAATGGGAAATAAGGAAGTAAAATTATGTGCATATTCATTTTTATTTAACTCTTTCATGGGCTGAATGGGTAGCATGTTTCTTTTGGTAGTGCCTTTTGGTGTAATATTCTTTGAAAGCAGCCAGTGTCTTAGCAAATTAGGCTGACACAGTTATGTCGGATTTCAGTGAAAAACGACTCCAAGTTCTACTTGTCCTGGAAGCAGCGGTCCTCACAGTCAGCATTTTTATTTACATTCTCCATATCGGAAATAGGGTGGGCTAAAATTTTCAAAGAAAGCCAAGGGCAAGGTGGGGAAAGGGCTACTACTGTCATCATCTGGTGAAATATTTTTTTTTTTAAGTAAAAATTTATTTTATGCTCCAGTCAACATTACTGTTGGGCCACATATTATTAGTTTCTTACATAGGTAGCTGGCCAGTAAAAATGTGATCATGGGCCATAATTAGAACGTCGGGCATGCCTAGTACAGAGCAAAAGTGGGAATGCTGGCCTCATCGGGCGAGTCAGGCTTCTGAATCTGGCCCACAAAATGTTTAAAATTTTATGATAAAATGGTAAAAAAAATGCTACTAATAAAAAATAATTGATTTGGAGCCACTCTTGTCCCAAATGTTCGTAACATTCAAATAGCTGGCTACATCATTCTTTAATCCCTATATATATTTTTTTTTTTCATAAAAACAAGGTGTTTAAAAAAAAAAAGGATATCCCTTTGAGATGTAAATTTTACCGAAAGTTGTCAAATCAAATCAAGTCAAGTCATATTTATTTATATAGCCGTTAATAACAAGAAGCCTCAAAGAGCTGTACAGACTACAGACTATCAATACACATCCCCTGATCTAAAACCTACATGAGGGCAAGGAAAAACGCAAAACCTCAGCATGAGAAAATTAAGACACCTTGAAAACGGGCCGTGTAAAGTAGGCCGTTTTTGACTACCTCTAAAGTTTTGTTTTTGATATAACCCATCCTCCTAGCATAAATGTGATTATTGGCCATTTGAACTATGCATTTTGAACCAATCCAATTTGTTCTGTTCCTCAATTGTGCGCAGGATATTCATGATTAAACCTGAAAGAGCATTTCAAAAGCATTAGTATTATCTAAAGAATTTCACAAATGTTCAATATAATATGTGCAGCGCGCAAGCTACAGCATACGTCAATTACGTAATCCATCAAACATCCATCCATCCATTATCTTTCGCTTATCCGGGGTTGCGTCGCGGGGGCAGCAGCCTTAAAAGGGATGCCCAGACGTCCCTATCACCAGCCACCTCCTCCAGCTCATCCGATGGGATCCCGAGGCCTTCCCAAGCCAGCCGAGAGACATAGTCTCTCCAGCCTGTCCTGGGTCGCCCCCGGGGCCTCCTGCCGGTGGGACATGCCCGGAACACCTTCCGAGGGAGGCGTCCAGGAGGCATCCTTATCAGATGCCCGAGCCACCTCAACTGGCTCCTCTCAATGCGGAGGAGCAGTGGCTCTACACAGAGTCCCTCCCGGATGACTGAGCTTCTTACCTTATCTCTAAGGGAAAACCCTGACACCCTGCAGAGGAAACTAATTTCGGCCACTTGTATCCGGGATCGTGTTCTTTCGGTCATGACCCAAAGTTCATGACCATAGGTGAGGGTAGGAACGTAGATCGACAAGTAGATCGAGAGCTTTGCCTTTCGGCTCAGCTCCCTCTTCACCACGACGGACCGGTACAGGGTCCGAATGACGGCAGACGCTGCGCCGCCCTGTCTGTCAATCTCCCGTTAATCCATGATTTTGGGATTAGTAATTTATATCAGAAATCAAAGAACTCAAACTAAAAACGTAAGTTAATTATTTTTATCAGTGAACTAAATTCTAGCATCCTTCAGAGAAAAAAAAGATTTATGTTGGAGCACAAACAACACCTAGAGGCAAATTTGTTTACTGATTGCAGTAAAGAAAAATTTGTTTCAATCCTAACGTTATTCAAAATTAAAGCTATAAAAATCCCTAAAACAGTATTTATTAAGCGCTGCAAGAAAAAGCATATATATTTGAAACAAAATTTAACATACGGTAGCATCTAAACTGGAGGCCATGATCTGCTCCCTTATCATGGTGATGGAGTTTGTGTGTCCCAATGATCCTAGGAGCTATGTTTTCGGGGGCTTTAAGCCCCTGGTAGGGTCACCCATGGCAAACAGGTTCTAGGTGAGTGGCCAGACAAAACGCAGATCAGAAGACCTCTATGAAGAATAAAAACAATGGTCCACAATTTCCCTCGCCCGGACGCGGGTTACCGGGGACCCCTTCTGGAGCCAGGCCTGAAGGTGGGGTCCGCTGGCAAGCGCCTGGTGGCCGGGCGTTTGCTCACGGGGTCCGGCCGGGCACAGTCCGAAGGAACGACGTGGGTCCCTCTTCTCATGGGCTCACCACCGTAGGAGGGGCCAAAGGGGTCGGGTGCGTAGAGAGCTTGGTAGCGGCCAAGGGAGGGTCCTTGGCGCGACGATCCCCGGCTACAGAAAATGGCTTTTGGAACATTGAATCCACCAAACTCTTAAGCAAATCTAGGTTAACAGTCTCCAGCATTTTCATTTTTTTTTCATTTCATATACATATTTTCTGCTTATGAATTGGTGCAGGGAAATATGGAATAGTATACTGTATTTATTACAATAAATTTAAATATTAAAAGGATAACAAGATATTTCATGCAAAAAAAAAAACAAACACTTCTGTGCTACCACTATTACATTTTAAGTTTTTCTACGCATATCATCAAATTTAGTGTTTAAAGCCCCAGTGTTTAATATTTGACCACTAGTTGGCACTGTATTGTCTAAAGCGAATGGAAACCAGAGCTCAGCGTAGCAGCAAATTGCAAGACAAAAATGACAGGAACCTTAGGGATTACACTATGTAAAATAAATACACATTTTTTTTTTGTACTACAAGGAGGCACTAAAAGGGACATATATATTTTGTTGCATGAATTCTGAGCGTTTCAAAAACAATTTGATGAAATGTTCAATTTATACACAGAAAATGATATATAAAATGTACCTGAAGAGGTTTGCATGTATATTTATTCATAAACACATATCAATGCCACTATTCTAAAATAATAGTCAGAATTTTTAGTCTTTCCTTTTTTTTTTGCATAATTGGGATATCTACAGCGAAAGTCTTTTTGAAATAGCAATGCCAAATTGAATAGGCCGACAACAATATATTTTTGCATCATGTATTGCTGAGGTGTCTGGATTGAGACTGTATCTGTAAATACCAAAAGTAAATTCAATCACTTTTTTATTTTTGGCCCAGCCTTTTTGCCATATTTTTTAAACCCAAGGCAGCCTGTTATAGGTAACATTCTTGCATCAATCCATCGCATCCACTACACAGCATTATCTCCAGACAGAAGAGCAGCTTCAGCGACAGACTGCTGTCACTGTCTTGTACTACGGACAGACTGAAGAGATCTTTTCTTCCTCATGCCATGAGGCTCTTTAACTCCACCCGGCAGAGTAAAGGCCCACATTAAACCACACCACCTACATTGGATATTACCGAATCTTACTGCAATATGTATTCTGTGTAGCACTATTTAGTTACTCTATATAACACGCTACAGTGGGCATTTGCACGTCACACTGGGTATTTGTATATTGTATTCTTTTGGCTTTATTATTGTACTGTTCTCAGCTCAGGGATGCTGCTGGAAATGTGAATTTCCCTTAGGGGATGAATAAAGTATCTATCTATCTATCTATCTAGGCTTGATCCACATGGGTCAGGAACCTACGGCTCTCTAAATTATGCATGGCTTGGAGACAAAATGTATTACCGTAAATTCCGGACTATAGAGCGCACCTGATTAGAAGCCGCATCCACCACATTTTAAGAGGAAAAACAATTTTGTACCTACACAAGCCGCACCTGTATATAAGCCGCATGCGCCCACATTAAAAAAATGTAACACAAACACAAAATTAACCCAAACCCGGCTTTATGTCCCGGGATTGAAACTAAATGTTCTTCATTAAAGTACACAGTCCAAAAATCACAGCCGGCAAAATGAACGGAAAATGATACCGGTATTTAAGGTTTGATGCAGACCTGCAGAGTCCAGGTCCCATTGAAAGTAATCCAAGAAAAAAAGTTAATATTTCCAAAGGTAAGGGTGGGAAAAATATATATCCACTATTGTCCGCCGTGTCCACAAACAGGTCTGTCTGTTCCTCACCTTTACCGGCCCCCACTTCCCGTCACCCCGTGTTTGTTCTGCCCCTACTTTTTCATTTGCCCGTGCAAATTAGAATAAGTGTCTAAAATAAATACGAAAAAATACATTACAAAAATATACAGTTGCAAATACATATTATACATGGGTTACACATATTTACAAAGAAAGACGGTACACCGAGAGAGTTTTCAAAGCTTTAATAATAATAATATAATAATAATAATATAACTTCATCCCAAACGGTGCCTGTGACAGGGCAGTTAATGGTAGCAACACGCTAGCAACACGCTCGCAACACAGTAAACGGGTCTGGTAAAAAAACATACCGTACTTCTAAAAATCACGGTAAACCGTCCTCATCTTCCTCCTTAGAACTGAAGCCATCAAAGTCGTCTTCCTCAGTGTCGGAAAGAAACTTTGTCATATAGACGTCGTCCCACGCTCCCGCAGCCTCACTCGCGCTGTCACTGTCACTGGAACTCTCCTCCACTCCTGATTCTGTGCCCTCCTCTCCGTCACGCAGCAGACCAGCTTTTTGGAACCTGTTGGTGATGGTGGATTTTTTTTATGCTGCCCCATGCTGTCAGGATCCACTGGCAGACTTGCGAAAAAGTTGCCTTTCGCATGTAGCCAGTTTTAGTGAAAGATTTCTCACCGCTAGTCATCCAATTCTCCCATTCAACACGTAGCACCACTTTAAATGCACGATTAAGACTTATATCAAGCGGCTGCAAATACTTCGTTGTGCCCCCAGAAATCACAGCTGGAATGGAGTTTGTCCTCTTGATGGCTACTTTCACAGAATCTGTGTTATGTCCCCTCATGCTGTCCAAAATGAGAAATGCTTTTTTTTTCGTTTATGCCAAGTTTACGTGCAGTAGCTCTGTTTCCTTCTTTATCGGACTGCTCGATTGCTTTTAGCTTGAAAGCTGCGGGTATGTTTATGCTAATTTAATTTATACACAAGCCAAAAAGTTGCAGTCTTCCACTGGTCTAAATCTTACCTTTTGTACTCGAGCGCCGCTGGCGGCCGTTAGAAATCGTCCGGATCACTGAATAAGCCGCAGGGTTGAATGTTTGGGCAAAAAGTAGCGGCTTATAGTCCGGAATTTATGGTAATTGCAATGGCGGCGCCCTCTATGGCGGCGGCTGGATCTGCTCCCGACAGTTTCTCACATTCTAGTCAAAAACCCCAATCTTCGACTCAGTTTATGAGGGTGAACAAAGACAACTCTAACTGTAGATTAATATACGATCGCAGTTTTTTGCTGGATATGCGAACATCCAGAAATCCAGCGCAAATTTCGACGATCACTCTGGAGTGTTTACTTAGCCTCGGAGTGCTACGTCAACAGAACACAGCGGCCTACAAAGCAGCGAGTAAAAGTGGCAAGCGGAAGCGCTGTGACCGGGGAAGGAAACGAGGTTGTCGGGCCGGGCTAACGGCTCGGATGAAGGCTAAACCCTTCAAAACGCCTCTACCATCCATTTTCCTATCCAACGTCCGCTCCCTGGACAACAAACTGGACCATTTACAATTGGAATTCTCATCGAACCGCGAGTTGACGAACTGTTGTGCTTTAATTCTGACGGAGACATGGCTAAACTCATCTATCCCGAATGACGCTGTTAGCATTGTGGGGCTAACTGCTTTCCGCGCCGATAGAAGCGGCGAGCTCACCGGCAAAAGAAAGGGAGGCGGTCTATGCATTTATACAAACAACAACTGGTGTAGAAATGCGAAGATAATCTCGAATCACTGCTCACGAGACATTGAACTTTTGACGGTGATCTGCAGACCCTTCTACCTACCGAGGGAGTTTAGCGCGACCATCATTACTGCCGTGTACGTGCCCCCCAGCGCTAATACGAAGGAGGCAATGGACGTTCTCTACCGAACTGTGAGTGAACTGCAGCATGCTTACACCGAGTGCATTTTTATTGCGGCGGGGGACTTTAACCAGGCCAATATGAAAACAGTTCTCCCGCATTTCCATCAGCATGTAAATTTTGCTACAAGAGGTAGGAACACATTAGACCTGGCCTACACAAACATCAAAGGTGCATATAAAGCAGCCCCCCGCCCCCACCTTGGCTCATCAGATCACCTTTCTGTTATGCTAATTCCAGCATACAAGCCCCTGCTGACCAGAGAAAAACCTACAGTGAAGCAGGTTAGGGTGTGGTCTGAGGGGGCAATGGAGGCACTACAGGACTGCTTTGATTGCACTGATTGGGACATGTTTAAATCGGCTGCCACTTACAACAACAAAATAAATATAGATGAGTACGCCATTTCTGTGTCAGCCTATATCAGTAAATGTGCAGAAGACGTCAGCAATACCAAAACTATATGCACCCGTGCCAATCAGAAGCCCTGGATGACTGCTGAGATACGCAAACAACTAAAAGTACGGAACCTTGTCTTTAAATCTGGTGACATGGAGGCGCTGAGATCAGCGAGGGCTAACCTGAACCGTGCTATCAGACTAGCAAAGCGAACGTACAGTCAAAAAATCCAGGAACGTTTCCTCAACAAAACCAACACCAGGGATATGTGGAAAGGCATTCAGGCCATTACCAAATACAAGCCAACCACCGCCCCAGTGCAGGACACTAGCATGGACTTTCTGAATGTCCTCAACAAATTATTTGGAAGGTTCGAGGCACAAAACGGCACCACTGCAGCGAAAGCGGTTCCAAATCAGGACGAAAGAGCACTCCACCTGGACTCATCTGACGTGAGGAAAACCCTGAGAAGGGTCAACACAAGGAAGGCTCCAGGCCCGGACAACATTCCGGGGCGGGTACTTAGGGAGTGCGCCGATCAGCTGGCTTGTGTACTAACAGACATTTTCAACACCTCGCTAGACCAAGCCAAAGTACCATCATGCTTCAAATTTGCCAACATCATCCCAGTGCCAAAGAAACCCCAGATCTTATCATTCAACGATTACCGGCCCGTTGCACTGACTCCTATCATAATGAAGTGCTTTGAGAGACTGGTTAAAGAGCACATCACCTCCAGTCTCCCCTCCTCATTCGACCCCTTTCAGTTTGCCTACAGGACAAACCGCTCCACCAGGGATGCCATCTCCTCTGCGCTTCACCTGAGCCTGACACATCTAGAGGAGAAGAACACCTATGTGCGGATGCTGTTCCTGGACTTCAGTTCAGCATTCAACACCATCATCCCACAACATCTGGTAGACAAAATGAGACTCCTGGGTTTCAACACCCCCCTGCGGAACTGGCTGCTGGACTTCCTCTGTGACAGACCCCAATCAGTGCGGATAGGTCAGAACAGTTCAGATGTCATCTACCTCAGCACGGGCTCCCCCCAAGGCTGCGTCCTAAGCCCCTTGCTGTTCACCTTGATGACACACGACTGCGTCCCTAGGTCCGCCACAAACCACATCGTGAAGTATGCTGACGACACAACAGTGGTGGGCCTCATCAGGGATGACAACGACCTAGCCTACAGAGAGGAGGTGGAGCAGTTGGTGGGCTGGTGCAGGGACAACAGCCTGGTCCTGAATGTTGACAAAACTAAAGAGATCATTGTCGACTTTAGGAAAAACCAGCCCAACCATGCCCCACTTTGCATCAACAACAAGGCTGTGGAGGTTGTCAGCAGTATCAAGTTCCTAGGGGTGCACATTACAAACAAACTCACCTGGTCCGTGAACACTGCATCACTGGTTAAGAGGGCACAGCAGCGCCTGTACTTCCTGCGGAGGATGAGGAGAGCCCACCTGCCCCCACCCTCCCTCATCACATTCTACAGGGGCACCATAGAGAGTATCCTGACCAGCTGTATCTCTGTGTGGTGTGGAGGCTGCAGCGCTACCGACTGGGGTAGTGTGAGGAGGGTAACGAGGACAGCAGAGAAAATAATTGGGACTACACTTCCCTCCATTCAGGACATTGGCCAGAAGCGCTGCCTATCCCATGCTAAGAACATTACCGGGGACCCCTCTCACCCCCATCATGGACTGTTCACTCTGCTAGCCTCTGGGAAGAGGTTCTGCAGTGTGCGGTGCAGGACCACCAGGCTCCGCAATAGTCTAGTCCCCCTGGCCATTAGACTGTTAAATGGTCAATCTTAACATATAGTTAACTTAAATCTAAACGGCTGCTAATCTGACTTTTTGCACTACTGGCAGTTTTTCATAGCTTGCCACTCATTGCACATTGCTCTCTGCACTATGGTAATTACAGCGTTATTGTTCCAGTGTTAATGTTACTGTGTACCTGACTTGTTAACCTGACTGCCCATTTTGCACATCTGGTTAGCTACTCTTCTTGCACTATCGGCACTATGGTAAAATACTATACGTAGCCAATTACAATACAACTTTATTTATATCTGTACATTCAAGGAAACTGTGGGGGTCAGATGCATCGACATTTCGTTCTGTATACACGTGTACTAGAATGACAATAAAGTAGATCTGAATCTGAATCTGAATCTGAATCTGAATGTGGTTCCAACTCAGCCTAAGTTAGGTCTATTGTAGTGCAGGTGAAGCTGAAACAAAACTGTAAATATTTTTGTGACTGTCCTGTATATATATGGGGCATTCAGTTGACAGTCAAGGTATCACACCAACAGACCTTGTTTTTGGCTGAACATCGTTAAGGAATCCTTTATATTGGAAGCTCATTAAACAATCTATGTTCATTATTAAGACATTTTATGATGAAAAGCCACATAACACTTTTTAAACATCCAGAAGCTCTAGCAAAGCATCTAGAGCAATTTGATTGCGTGAGCAGTAGGAATGGGTGGAGCTCTGCAAAGAGGCAAACACTCTCACCTGTCTCTCTGTTGGTAAAGGTAGTCAAGTCAAGTCAAGTCATTTTTATTTGTATAGCCCTTAATCACAAATAGTCTCTAAGGGCTTCACAAGTTATTACATATAAGAAGTTTAGGTTATTCGTATGCTATAGAGTAGAAGTGAGTTTTAAGCTTAGATTTAAACATTTCCACTGAGGTTGCAGATCTCAAGGGGAAGAGCATTCCAAAACACCAGTGCCCGGATGGAGAACGCTCTCGAACCAGCGGAACACTTCTTGGCTCTTGGGATCACCAGGAGGCCGGCGCTCTCGGAACGAAGGCTTCGGGCCGGAACATAGGGGGAAATCAGATCTGAAAGATATGAGCTGGAAAGTCCATGTATGATTTTGTATAGTTATAGGAGAACCTTAAAATCGCATTTTAGGCTAACAGGGAGCCAATGCAGGTTAGCCAAAATTGGGGTGATGTGATCGTACTTTTTTTGTCCTTGTTAAAAGCCTCGCTGCAGCATTTTGTACCAGCTGAAGACTCTTGAGTCTGGTCATCGGAAGACCGGAAAGTAGTGCATTACAGTAGTCGAGAAGGGAGGTAACAAACGCGTGAATTATGATTTCCGCATCCGACTGAGAAAGTATAAGACGAATTTTAGCAATGTTACGGAGATGGAAGAAAGCGGTTCTAGTCATTTTCCTCACATGTGTTTGAAAGGACAGATCGGGGTCGAAAATGACACCTAAATTTTTAAGTGAGTCGCTCTGTGTGATGTGGCAATTGTCTATGTTCACAGCGGTTTTAGAGAATGGTCCATCTAAGTCACGGGACTTAGATGGACCAATAACTAACATTTCAGTCTTTTCAGAGTTAAGACGCAGGAAATTGAGTGACATCCACTTTTTTATCTCAGTGAGGCAGGCATCTAAATTTCCACAGTTTAGTGTGGCAGATTCCTCCATCGGGAGATAGAGTTGAGTGTCATCTGCGTAGCAATGGAAACTGATATTATACTTGCGAATAATATCACCTAGTGGAAGCATATAAATGCTGAAGAGAAGGGGGCCAAGCACTGAACCCTGCGGAACACCACAAGTAACACTAAATGGCTCAGATGTCATTTCGCCATATTTAACGCAGTGTGTCCTATCTGAGAGGTAGGATCTGAACCATAAGAGGACGTTTCCTGAGAGACCAATCCATTTTTCCAACCGTTCTAGCAAGATATTATGGTCCACTGTGTCAAATGCAGCACGAAGGTCCAGCAGCAGCAAAAGTGATGATGCGCCAGAGTCCATTGCCCGTAGATCATTGGTCAAGGTAAATACGTCGGGATCCTCGTTTACAGAATTTTGTGACATTTTTACAAAAGAACTTTGCTCGCGCCTTAAAACTACTATTTTTTACAATAATAGAGGTCAAAATGAGCCTAAGTAACTGCGGGAGGGAGACAAATTTTATGTGGCATACTTATATATATATATATATATATATATATATATATATATATATATATATATATATTAGGACAGGCCCTGCTATTATTACGATTCAACAGACTGTATCAAATCATGAAATGTCACTCAGTGAAATAAAATGTGCGGAAGAATAAGCTTTTGTCTGGAGAGTGGGTTTAGATGCTACAGTGTGTTGAATTTTGTCTCAAATATGTATGCTTTTTCTTGCAGCGCTTAGTAAATACTGTTAGGGATTTTTATAGCTTTAATTTTGAAAATTGTTAGGTTGAAACAAAGTTTTTTTTACTGCAATCAGTAAACTAATTTGCCTCTATGTGTTGCTTGTGCTCCAACATATCTTTTTTTCTCTGAAGGATGCTTGAATTTCCTTCACTGATAAAAATGATTAACTTACGTTTTTACTTTGAGTTCTTTAATTTCTAATATAAATTACTAATCCCAAGAAAACTGATTCAATGAACCAGGCAGATTGAAATAACACAATTTATTAACACAGATGATTAATGATAAGGGAAAAAATGGAGGGGAAGGCGCCAGAAATTATGGGAGTTTTCGACCGGTGACGAAGTTACTAGCACAAAAAAAAAAGTTTCCCGCTATAATACTAGTCGATTTGGGGAGATTCCCTTGTACAGAAAAAAACGCTCATTCCCCAAAACATGCAAACATGGTGTTGAATCTGAAACTGTCCTCTTACTTGTTGTTGCGACTGGTCGCAACATGTGGCCCACATGCTGAACTCAAGGCCGCAGTGCAGGCCCACACGGCTGCGCTACGCAGCGGACGCGCAACAAGTCACCAAGGTTGGAGAAAAAGTGGCCAGCTATCACTCAGCCAAATCTTTTTATATGGGTCAGTGACGCTTGACCAGATCATGCCTCTATGGACTCGTCTGCACCACCCAGCATCGGAGAGTCATAAACTAGATGGCCCTCTAACAGACGCAGCCTATGCTTGACACTGACCAGGTGCTTCAGATCATCGTCGACTGGTCCTGTAGCAGGTGTTATGGGGTGAGCGACCGATCTGACACATGGTGAACCATTGCGAGTACTGCTGGGTCACCTGCCTGTTGGCTTATCAAGTTATCTGTTTCTATCTTTGGAAGGGACGTGAAAGAGGCCGTTTGGGATGGTCCTGACTCATCAAGGGTAGCCGAAGCTGCCCTTCTCAATGTAGTCTGGCGCTCCGTGAGGACGAGAACATTGCCTAAGTCTCTTCAGTCGTGTGACTTGAGAGAGACTTTCCCATTATGGAGTCTGTACCATGGGCAGGATGAGTGGGGGTTCTCAGGTCTGTAAAGGTCGGAGGCCTCGCAGGCAACGTGGGGATCCGAGGGGCAATTCCCCTTGATGTTGTACCCCACTGACTGCTAAGTGTGGGTGAGGTGCTTAGGAACCTGGTTTGGATCTCAGGTTCTTGTGGTAGGGTGACGGGGTTGTTTCCCAGACCCAGACCTCGGGAAAGGGACATACTAGGGTGTGCTTCGGGATGGGCCCCCGAAACTCGCAAGTTCACCCGTTTTTTTTGTTGGTTTTCTGTGAGCCGGAGAACCTCGGATTCTATGCGAACCAATTGGGCACATTTTGCATGAAGATCCTTGATGTCAGCATAGTGTTGAGCCTTCAAAATTTCATTTCGATATTAGATACGCTCTGTTTCTGAGAGGACAGTAGAGAGGACAGTAGTCCGTACCTTGGTTTGGTTGAGCTCACTTTCCATTGAGTGTAGCTCTTCCATTGAGCGCCGCTCAGACAATTCTGCATTTTCCAACTTCAATTGATTAATTTTTGCAGAAGCGTCTTTTAAGAGTTTCACTTGGTTCTGCTTCTCACTTTCAGATGGGGTGAGGGCTTTACGCAAATCGCGTTTACTTGGAGAGGGCTCAGAGTCACCTTTTTCAGTGCTAAGTGGGCTTTTTCGCCCTCTTCTTCAGAGTGGACGAGTTTTCTTTTTGTCTCGTCTAATTGCGCGCCAAGTTTTTTATTGAAAGTTGTCAGATCAAGAAGCCAGCATTTCACACAGGCTCTCTCGTCTGCATTCAATTTTAAATAGGCAACGAGGTTGACGGTCGGCCCTCCAAGTATTTCTATTAGTGGTTTATCTTTTAAGAGTTCGTTCGTTGCTTCACTCATCAACTGTGCAATATTGTGATTAAGGAGTCGTCTCCTTGAATTGTTTTGACATAGTCCTGTAACATTTTGTGGGTTGTCTGTTGGACTAGTTGAAGAAGTGTTTCCAAATTCTCAGCCTGTGGAAATAATCCCCTTGGGTCTGACATGATGACGGGGTTTCTCTTCTAAGTTGGACAAAAAATAAACCGGAACCGTGGTAAACTAATTAAAAGAAAATATCAAATAAGTGAAAAGAAAGACATTTAAAAAGGGGTTAACCAGTGGCACGCGAGCGCTCGGCCAAATAATAATGATTTTTTTTTTTTTTTAAAGTCCATTTACCTGAAATTTAGACATCTTCATTTGAGAGAAAGACCCAGCCTACAAAACACACGCGCGCGATAAAAGAACCAATCATGACGGTGTTATGCCGAGAAATGCACCCCTGCCGAAATTTGCATCCCGTGATGTTGGATCATATGTACTGTAAATTTCGGACTATAGAGCGCACCTGATTATAAGCCGCACCCACAACATTTTAAGGGGGAAACCGATTTTGTCCATACACAAGCCGCACCTGTATATAAGCCGCACGCACCCACATCAAATAAACACGAAATTAATCCAAGCCAAACTTCAAGTCCCGCGATTGAAACCAATTGTCCTTCATTGAAGCACACAGTCCAAAAATAACAGCCGCCGAAGTGAACGTACAATGATATAGGTAATTAAAATTTGATTCAGACCTGCAGATTCTGGGTTCCCGTTGATAGTAATCCAAGGAAAAGACGTGTATATTTCCAAAGGTAAGGGTGGGAGAAATATATATCCTTTATTGTCCACCGTGTCCACAAAAACTGACTCCGACTCCCCTGCCTGCCAGTCCGACTCCCCTGCCTGCCGGTCCGACTCCCCTGCCTGCCAGTCCGACTCCCCTGCCTGTTCTGATTCTGCCTGTTCCGATTCCGACTCCCTTGTTTTGCCTGTCCCGATTCCGACTCTCCTGTTTTGCCTGACCCGATTCCGACTCTCCTGTTTCGCCTGTCCCGATTCCGACTCTCCTGTTTTGCCTGTCCCGATTCCGACTCTCCTGTTTTGCCTGTCCTGTTTTGCCTGTCCCGATTCTGCCTGTCCTGTTTGCCGGTCCTGATCCTGCCTGTCCTGTCTGATTCGGCGGTCCTGTTTGCCTGTCCTGTTTGCCTGTCCTGTCTGAATCGCCTGTCCTGTTTGCCCGCCGGACTCTCCCTGCCGAGCCCCGAGTTCGGTCGTCCGACGCCGATGGCGCCTGCCTCTCCCCGTTCCTGCGCGTTCGGAGGAGGGAGCGGGGTTGCCCCAATCGAGAGCGTCGACCCATTCCGACTCTGCTGCCGATCGCCTGTCCGACCCCCCCCCCTGCCGAGCGCCAAGTCCGATCCGTCTGACGCTGATGGCGCCTGCCTCTCCCCGTTCCTGCGTGTTCGGAGGAGGGAGCGGGGTTGCCCCAATCGAGAGCGTCGAACCACTCCGGGGTGCGAGGTAATAATTTTTCTTTTTGGGACCTCAGAAGCTGTCCCTTAAAGGGGGGGGCTCTGTCGTGTCCAGCATGGTCGCCGTGGCAACCTGCTGGCCCCGCCCCCTGGGCAACAGCTGAAGCAGATCACCTAATTTGCGCGTTTGCTTCTTAGGGGGTTTGGGGTTTTGCGGGTAATGGCTCATTGCATTTTCTGTCTGCATCTCCCGTTCAGTTTTGCTCTGTCCTGTTTTGTTTGAGTCGGAAAAAACCTGTGTTTGCACGGTTTTAGTTAAAGCCTGTTTGTTCTGTCTTGTCCCTGAGTTTCGGACGACTTTTATTTTACTAAATAAAAGTTTTGATCG
This sequence comes from Urocampus carinirostris, assembly GCF_059441175.1. Lineage (NCBI taxonomy): Eukaryota > Metazoa > Chordata > Actinopteri > Syngnathiformes > Syngnathidae > Urocampus > Urocampus carinirostris. Next base: position 45,775,317 of record NC_142355.1, read on the forward strand.
TCAACGCAATTGAGTTCTCCCTTCCTGCCTCTGTTCTGGTCCGGTCCCTCGTGACAGGAATTGAGACAGACAGGGAGAGACTTGCAACACTGTCAGTGACAGCTTTAGCATTCGTCGCACAAGAGGACTTATAATAACAAGAAAAGGAACAGACAGGAAAAGTACAGAAAGGAAAAGTTGAGTTAGCAAAATGGATGGAGCAGGGAACAGAAGACAAAGAAAGAACAGAGGAAAGTGAAGAGCAGGATATAGGAACTAACAGTTAGGTGATACCAAGTTTTAAAGTGATAGAGTTATTAACAGAACCACAGAGGATGACCACACGCAGGGAGACTAAGAAGAAGGTGACGGTGTCCAAGCAGGTGACAGCAGCAGAGGCAAGTAAAGGAAAATTATACTAATATTAAATGGGTATGAGGATACCTATCTATCTAATTTCAAATAACCCAAAACTTTCAAGTGAGAATTACTAATGACATGGCTGTTCTGTTCCAATCACTGAATGAGATGTGCTTTCTTTGTTTAAAAAAAAAAAAAAAAAGAGTGATAATGAAATGCGAGGCAATGAGGCAATTTATTACTGATAAGTAGGTGCCATTCGACATTGAATCCATGAGAAAAGATAGTTGAATAGAATGAGGGGAAATTAAAATTAAAACGTTTTTCACGTTAAGTTCAATTAGGCATTTTTATTTTATTTTTTAGATTTTTGATGCTTAGGCTGTGTGATAGTTTAAAATTTGAATTTGAGCGTGTTAAATGTTGATATGTATAGTTTGGGTAAATTAAGAAAACAATTTGCATTTTCAAAAGACAATGAGGAGCAGATTAATCGATCCTGAGAGGGATCATGGAAAATTTAAGAATAGCAGATTAATCGATCTTGAGGAAGACCATGGAAAATTTAAGAATATAATTGCTAAGATAATGTCTGCATGGTCATTTAACCTAGAGTAAACATCCGAGTTTGAAAACATGACCGATTTAACAGGATTCTGAAGTCAAATGGACTGTTGAAAAGAACTGAAAATGGACAATATACTGGTCGCTGTGAGGGGGACACAGCTGAAATAAAAAACAAACAAAAATAACAAACAAACAAAGACATTCACTCATCCATTGCCTGCGCCGCTTGTCAACAGCAGGGTCGTGGGGACACTAAAACACATCCAGGCTGTCCTCGAACAATGAGCAGGGGGCACTCTGAACTGATTGCAGACAGTTTCAAGAAAAAAAAAAAAGAAAACCGACAACGACCAAGGTCAGTGTTGCACTGATAAGGCACATGGACACATTCAAGCAGCGGATTACGAGTGAACGTCACAATGGACTGAGCCAGACGTCCAAGGCCGTCAATGAGACGGGAAAACAAACAACACAAGTCTGCTTTAAGTCTCATTAGGATCTTGTTAATTGACGAAGTGTTTACAAATCTGAGGAAAATTGATAAATTTGGATTGTAAATTATTTTATTTTTAACACAGGAATACTGCTAAAATTGTATTTTGAATATGCTCTCAAGGAAACGTTGATTTTTTCCCTCCAGATTCAGGAGCATCAGGAGGATTTTTAAGGAAAATAGGTAACAGGAAAATACCTTTGATTTTATATCGGTTGACAAAAGCACTAAGCATTTACATGGGTAAAAAGTGTGCAATGAAAACCTAGCAACAAGAATTTCAGAATGCTGATATGCTAAACAGGAGATGTGAATAAACGTCTACATTGAAATTTTTAATGAAAACATGCACGCAACAAGATTAGACACAATACTTTAGAGTAAACATGATATTAGGATTTAAAAGGGAATAAAAAAAACTAAACAAGCAAAGAAGAAAATGTTTACAAAAGTGATGCTTAAAGATTGGCCTAAAATGATTATGCATCATTAAAAAAATAATAATAATAAATAAATAGATAAATAAATGTAAAAAAAAAAGAGTGAATCAAATGTTTTATTTGGCGAGGGGACTATTTAGAATGTGGATCAATTCAGTGACGGGAACCGTGCAAATCAGCCCAATTTGAGATTTAAAAACCAAAATAGATTAATAATTCTAATGAGGGAATTGATTAGAACATATTTATTTGATAAAATGTTGTGATAACCTTGTTGTATAAAAATTTGTTTTCGTTTTTGTTATGGATTGCCCACTGTCAGGATAGAATGCAGAGGACGTGCAGCGGAGGGTCTCCGCGGTTGTGCAGTTGGCCACCAGGGTGGCGCTGTGGAGTTCTCGTCCGTCCTGCACGGCCCTCAATGCTCAACCCACGTTGACATTTTTTATGTATTTTTCATGTATTTTCAAATTTCGACATTTCCATCATGACTCATTGTGATGGGTTTCGAACAGGTGGCATTAGCTCAGGAGGTAGAGCGCCTGTCTTGGGATCAAGGGACCGCAGGTTCGAGTCCCGGCTACTCCGTGTTGTGTGTCGAGGTGTCCATGGGCAAGACACTGAATCCCTAATGCCCCCAATAAGGTCGGTGCCTCCCATGGCGGCATGGCCGCTATTGGTGTGAGAGTGTGGCGTATGTCTTATTTGTTATGTCTATCGTGTGTGTACCTATCCTATCAGCTTTTTTATCATGTGTTTGTGTTTGTCCTACTCGTCGGAAAAAAAGGCAAGGTAATTGCTCACAAAACCTTAATGGAGCGCTTGTATGAAGCAATCAAGGGCCCTCACGAATCTGCAATTGTGAAGGTCCCTGGACACTCGAAAGCCATCACCATGGTGGCGAAAGGTAATGAGAGGGCAGACGCCCTTGCGAAGGAACTGGCCAGGTACATTCCAAAGGGGGAGATGATGTTAGCATCCTCCGCTGTGGTTTGGGATGGCGAACCTCTGGATCTCCGAGTGGCCCCCGACGTGGCACTGGATGAGATCATGGAGGCCCAAAGTAAGTCGTCGCCCGAACAAAAATCAGTGTGGATCGCGTCAAAAGCAGTCAGGCGATCGGATGGCCTCTGGGTGGGCCCCAGGGGTCAGCCGGTCCTCCCAGAAGGACAACTCATGACCTCAGTGTTGTCTGAGGCCCATACAGTGGTGCATGTGGGGCCTCAGGCAATGCTCCCAAACTCCGTCAATGGTGGCATCCAAAGTTACAAGACGTGGTCTGGCAGTTCGTGGCGGCCTGTGACCTATGCCAAACTTTTAATGCCAGGCCGACATTGAAACCTAAACCAGGGGCATTCTGGCCTGGAGCTGAAATTGTCATTGTCATTGATATGATTGACAGAGTAAATGGTAAGCGTTTCCTTCTGGTCATTGTGGATTCATATTCACGTTGGCCAGAGGCTTATCCGTGTGCCAAGGAAGACACAACGTCAGTGATTAAAGCTCTAGTGAATCATTATATTCCGACACATGGCTTTCCTGCATTGATTAGATCAGACAATGGTACTCATTTCAAAAACAAAGCAATGGCCAAGGTTGAGGCCCCTCTGGGGCTGAAACATCGCTTTGGGTGTGTTTATCACCCCCATAGCCAAGGCAAAGTGGAAAGATTCAATAAGACTTTGAAAGAGAAATTGGCGAAAATCTTAGCTCTAACCAAAATGACGTGGTTGCAAGCTTTGCCCTTGGCACTCCGACTTGTCCGCCAAACAGTCCATAAAATGAAGGGCTTTGCCCCCTTTGAATTATTGACTGGTCGCCTCATGCCTGGCCCTGCCTCCACTTTGGTGCCACCAGCCAATCTGCCGAAGCCGGATTTGTCACACGCAGCATACTGGAAGAATCTTCACTCACTTGTATCCAGTGTGTCTACCCAGGTGCCTGACAAGGCAGTTGCGGAGGCGTCTTCATAAGTGGAATCGTTACTCACAGTTGCGGCCGGCACCTGATTTTGTGCCTAATAATGGTGAGCCTACGGGTTGACCGCCCGGACGGGCTGGTCAAGAGAGGGAAGGTAGTAAGAATCGGATTAAAAAACGTCAAATTGGATCGAACAAACAATATTATTGTAAACGCGTAAGTTTAGTTGTTTTTTTGCTTGTTGGTTTATGCTTTGTGTGGACAATGGTCGCATTTGAATTTACTATACAGGATGAAAGGAGAGATGGAGTGAAGGAGGAATGAGTGATGGTGTACCATTCCTGTAATTCCGGTATGGTATGGAGCAGAGCAAGATGGTGGTAAGACGCAGACACAACAATTACTGTTAAAATCTGATAAGTAAACAACTGTAATGGGTGAACACTTAGGTTACAATTTTTAATTGGACACATCAGTGGAATGATTTGATCGATAAATTGGACAATTATCAGCCCCGATATCAAGACAGGCCGGTAAGATCCCCATCGATTCAGAGGGTGAAAAGACAAACAGGACAAGATTACTGGGACCAATATGAGAAGGGATATCAACCTTGGATGGTCAAGTGGGCATATAATAATTTGTTGCGGTTTACAGTGGCTCCAAACACAATCACACAGATTAGTATCCCAATAAAAGCGTTGAGGTGTTTTCGAGAAGCATGGTATAGAGATGCATGGTTAGACATGTCGCAAGTAACATGGGAGATGTCTCTGCGTTATTGGTGGTACTTGATGAGATTTGGTTGGGATGAGCTGATAACAACACAGGTAGGTGACTATTGGAGTCCCCCTCAAAATGACATAAGTAAGTATTATAGGCACAAAGTAACTCTGAGTAAGGAGGGGCAGGTGTTAGAGTTAACAATAGATATGGGGAACATGTATATTGCAAACCCACAGCAGGAGATAATGATTGCTCATACTTCATGTTGGGGGTTCTTATTATGGGCATACTCATCAGGGAAAGACCCATATTTTCCTATCGTAATTTGTGAAAATAATACCATGCAGAGGAGATGCCCCATTGATGAATAAATGTACTGAAATAGAGGGGGGGGATTCCAAAGACAATGAAGACAGTGGATGACTGGTTTATGATTCACACAGGTATTTCTATGGTTACGAATAATTGGCTACTCATGGCTGAGCAGGCAGCTAATAATACAAACTAGAATTGTTTGGTTTGCTTAGGTGCAAGACCAGTTTTGAAAATCAAGGCAGCAAAGGCTATATCCAAAACTTGCCTCTTGGGTTTCCTGTATAATAAGACTCTCCAAGGAGAGTGTAGCCAATTGGACTCGGCCTTTCCACTGTCAGGAATGGAAAAGAAAAAGCCTATTTTTGACACCCAAGTTGCAAAGCAAAATTTCCACCAATGCCCCAGGTAAGTGTGCCCTCGTTCAATGATCATGCCAGTTAGTGTGACAGCATTGGACCTGGCCAAAATGAATTGGGGAAAAACTTGGACAATGGGGAAGAATTCCCTTCCTCATGAGAAGGAAGAGGGACATGCAGGAATGGTTGAGTGCAGGGGACCCTACATACATTGATGCAATTGGAGTACCAAGAGGGGTGCCAGATGAATACAAATTAGTGGACCAAGTTCCAGCAGGATGGGAGAGCATTTTCATGTATGTGACCGTGAACAAGAATGTGGATAGAATCATTTGTGTGCATTACAACGATTGGCTAAGTTCACCACCTCGGCACTCCAGGCGGTGCATGAACAATTGGCGGCCACGTCTCTGATGGCATTTCAAAACCATAGTATTAGCTGAAAGGGGAGGTGTTTGCGGTATTTTTGCACTCTGATCCCCAACAATACATCTCCATATGGCCGACTCACCAGGGCATTGGAGGGTCTGCGCACGCTGAGTAACAAAATGAGGGAACATTCAGGTGTGGACACCAGTTGGTATTCTGACTGGTTGAATGTCTTCGGTAAATATAAAGGCTTGATTGCATCAGACCTAACTTCTATTGCTGTGTTTGCAGCAATTATGGTATTATGTGGCTGTTGCTGTATTCCCTGTATTAGATCATTAACTGTAAGAACAATTGAGCGTACGTTGGGGCTACTCCCTCAGGGTGGCCAGTACATGTTGATCCCTCAGAAGGACACCCAGGAGGCAGAGACAGCGGTGGCCCTCCGGGAGTTTGGGGTGTGAGTATGTCAAGTCAAGTCAAGTCATTTTTATTTGTATAGCCCTAAATCACGAAGAGTCTCAAAGGGCTTCACAGATTGTTACACTATATTACACAAACTATTTTCAACCGACAAGAGGAGTAGGTTATTCGTATGCAATGGAGTAGAAGTGAGTTTTAAGTTTAGATTTAAACATTTCCACTGAGGTTGCAGATCGAATCTCAGGGGGAAGAGCATTCCACAGCACCGGTGCCCGGATGGAGAACGCTCTCGAACCAGCAGAAGACTTCTTTGCTCTCGGGATCATCAGAAGACCAGCACTCTCAGATCGTAGGCTTCGGACCGGGACATAGTGGCAGATCAGATCTGAAAGATAAGAGGGAGCAAGTCCATGTATGATTTTGTACAATACTAAGAGAACTTTGAAGTCACATCTTTGGCTAACTGGGAGCCAATGCAAGTTAGCCAAAATCGGTGTTATGTGATCGTACTTTTTTGTCCTAGTTAAAAGCCTCGCTGCGGCATTTTGTACTAGCTGAAGAGACTTGATTCTGGACTTCGGGAGACCGGAGAGTAGTGCATTGCAGTAATCGAGACGGGAGGTAACAAATGCATGAATTATTGTTTCCGCATCAGACTGAGACAGTATTGAACGGATTTTAGCAATGTTGCGAAGATGGAAGAAGGCAGTTCTAGTAATTTGCTTTACATGCATCTCAAAGGATAGATCAGGGTCAAATATGACACCTAAATTTTTAACTGAGTCACTCTGTGTGATGTGACATTTGTCAATGTTCACAGCAGTTTTTGAGAATAAGTCCCGGCATTTAGAAGGACCAATGACTAACATTTCGGTCTTTTCAGAGTTAAGACGCAAGAAATTGAGTGACATCCACTCTTTTATCTCAGTGAGACAGGCCTCCAAATTTCCACAGTTTAGTGTGGAAGATTCCTCCAACGGAAGATATAGTTGAGTGTCGTCTGCGTAGCAGTGGAAGCTGATATTGTACTTGCGAATAATATCACCTAATGGAAGCATGTAAATGTTAAAAAGTAGGGGGCCGAGCACTGAACCCTGCGGAACACCGCAGGTAACATTAAAGGGCTCAGATGTCGTTTCACCATATTTAACACAGTGCGTCCTATCTGAGAGGTAGGATTTGAACCACGAGAGGACGGCTCCTGAGAGACCAATCCATTTTTCCAACCGTTCTAGTAGGATATTGTGGCGCACTGTGTCAAAAGCAGCACTAAGATCCAGCAGCAGCAAAAGATGAAGCGCCAGAATCCATTGACATTAGGAGATCATTTGTTACCTTGATCAGAGCTGTCTCAGTAGAGTGGTTAGCCCTGAATCCTGATTGCATGGATTCAAAAAGGTTATTCTCCGATATGAAAGCATTCAGCTGCTGTGCCACTACTCTTTCGAGTACTTTAGAGAGGAAAGGTAGGTTTGACACAGGTCTGTAATTACTTAATATTTCTGGATCAAGGTTGGGTCGTTTCAGTGTGGGTTTAATAACGGCGGACTTAAAAGCTGCTGGAACTACACCTGAGGAGAGTGATGTATTTATAATATTTATAACTGAAGGCCCAAGGACGCAAAAAAGACTTTTAATAAGTGAACCTGGGAGCGGGTCGAACTGGCAAGTTGTCGGTTTGGCCGCATTCACCACTTGTTTGAGATCATCAAGTGACAGTTCACTAAAACCGGCCATTTTCCCAGGGCAGCCACCCTGTCGTGCATCTGTAAATTTCAGTCCTTTAATATGTGTGGTACTAACAATATCTTTTGCAATTTCTTCCTGTATGCATTGAATCTTCTTAGTGAAGAAGACCATTAAGTCCTGAGCAGAGTGTGTCGAACTGTCTGCGATAGCCTGTTGCCTTGTAAGCGATGCTACAGTGTCAAAAAGGGCTTTGGGGTTGTTCTTTTGAGACGCAATCACCTTCGAAAGGTAGGCCGATTTTGCAGAGGCAAGGGCCGCTTTATACTTTAACAAGCTGTCACACCAGGTTTGATGGAAAACCTCAAGCTTGGTAGCGCGCCATTTTCTCTCCCATTTCCTGCATTCTTTTTTAAGGGTTCTAGTTTCATCAGTAAACCAAGGTGTGCGTCTTTTAGGACGTGATTTTAGTTTTATGGGCGCTATTGAATCCAGCACACTAGTCAGGGTGGTATTGAACTCATTCATGAGTGAGTCAATCGAGCCATTGTATTTAGGAAAGGACGCAACTGCTCCAGGAAGGAGTTCAAAGAGCTCAGAAACTGTGCCAGTGCTTATATTGCGTCCGCTAAATCCCTCAGCTTTATTAACTCTACATTTAGTTAGCACCTCAAATGTCACTAAATAATGATCAGAGATAACAGTAGTACACGGTAGCACCATAATGTTTGAGGTTAAAACTCCTCGAGTCAGAATCAAGTCTAGCGTGTTCCCATTTTTATGGGTTGGCAAGTCAACCAGTTGAGTAAAACCAAATGCATCAATTAGAGAACTAAACGCAATAGTAAGTGAACTGTGTGGGGAGTTCATATGAATGTTAAAGTCTCCCATAATCATAATTTTGTCTGCATAGCAGACATGGGGACTTGAGACTTAGTGACTTGGACTCGAGTCGACTCGAGTCGCTGTTTTTATGACTTGTGACTTGACTTGGACTTGGCAATCTAAGACTCGGGACTTGACTTGTGACTTGACTTGCCCAAGAAAAAAATACTTGGGACTTACTTGGGACTTGAAGGTGAAGACTTGAGACTTACTTGAGACTTGCACATGTGTGACTTGGTCCCATGTCTGCTGCATAGGTTACTAGTTCAGACAAAAGTTCAGCAAATTCGTCTAAGAAAGTTGTGTATGGCCCAGGTGCACGATAGATAGTTATTACATCAATTGACAATTGAGGGGACCGCATCACAAGAGCCTCAGACGTTTTGTAATTATTAGAGGTACGTGTATTAAATTTGAGCGATTTTTCAGAGATTAGCGCAACACCACCACCCCTTTTCAGCGTGCGTGCTATATGACTACTCTCGTAGTCTGGGGGAGAGGCATAATTTAGCGCTAAGTGCTCATCCGGGCGTAACCACGTTTCACAAAGACCCATACAGTTAAGTTTATAATCACGAATAATGTTATCAACAAGTAAAGCTTTTGGAGCAAGCGATCTAATATTTAACAGACCAAATTTCAGCTTTGCTGAATCATTTGACTTAGCTGAACTCTTTGTAGTCTTTGTCGAGATCTTCAAAAGCTCCCGGCGTTGTGGCCGTTCGTGAGCGCTGAGTTTAAAGCGTCGGTTGTCCGGCGAGGAATGAATGGTGGAATTAGTTACATCCTCGCGTCCATCTTGCTGCTTGGACTTCACACGCTTCACACATCTACCTGCACGGCAACCACGCTTCTGTTTCCTTTCTTTACGGCGCCGCCGCCGTCGTTTATTAAGAGGAATAGCTGTCCACAAGGATGCCGGGTCTCTTTGAAGTTCGCTCGGTATATCATAGCCGGTATAAAAAGTGCCCGAAAAATCGAAATTTAGACGCCCACCCAACCGAATAAGTTCGTCCCTACTGTAAGTGTTTTTGGCCACACATGTGTCCAAAAGTGAAAGCAAAAAAGACAAGAGAACGGCAATAAATAGAAGATTAGCTGGTGAATGTGGCCTCTGGGACCTGGGGCCATGGAATGAAATTTACTAATGATTTTATAATGGAATGAAATTTACTAATGATTTCATAATGGAATGAAATTTACTAATGATTTTATACTAGAATGAATTTTTTTTATTGATTTTGAATTTTCTGCTAATTTTTTAATCGTTTGCTGATTTGCGGTGTATGGCGGGAAATGGGGTGTTTGAGTGATGACCTCAGTCGTCTGAGGTCATGAGAGGGAATAAAGGAATATGGAAGTTTGAATTTGCGTTTTGTGTGTTGGACTCTGTGTTTTGTGCAAGTTTTGTGGAGTAGATCACATGGGGCAGCTCTCAGGCAGTGGGAGGTGACAACAAGATCCTCTTCAACATTCGCTCCTCATCCATCCTCTCCATGTGTCCAAACCAAACGAGTACGCTCTTATCCACACGCTTGTTCAGTTCCACTACTACTCCAGTTCTGTCTTTCACAATTTCATTTCTCAATCTATCCAATCTTGTCACTCCTAACATACTCCTCAAACACTTCATCTAAAAAAAAATAATTTCCTTCTCAAATCTGCGTTCAGGCTCCAAGTATATGCACCATACAACACAGTCGGCACAATCACACTCTCATACGGTCCCCTTTTAACATCCATACTCAAACTCTTGTTGCTCATCACTCTCCTCAGAGCACCCAAAACCTTGCTTTCTTGATTCACTCTGTGCAATACCTCACACTCTATTCCACCAACTGCAGCCACATCACAACCCAAGTACATAAATCTTTCAACTTCTTCCAGCACCTGCCCATGCAACCTTATTTCTAATGCCATGCCCACTTCATCACGTGAACACTTTATCACCTTACACTTCCCAACATTCACACATAGCTTACGCCTATCACACACTCTCACAAACTCCATTACCAACCTTCTTAATGTTTCCTCAGAATCAGCCACAAGTTCTGTGTCATCTGCAAACAACACCTGACTTACCTCCCACACCGTTCCACCATTATCCATCAACTCTACACCTCTGCCAAATACTCTTGCATTCACCTCTCTCACAACACCATCTATGTACACATTAAACAGCCATGGTGACATCACACACCCCTGTCTCACACCAGTCAACAAAGGGAACCACTCATTTGTCTCACCTCCTACTCTTCCACATGCTCTGCTGTTCACATAAAAACTCTTCAATACTTCCAACAACATTCCACCCACTCCATACATTACAATCACCTGCCACAATGCCTCTCTATCAACTCTGTCATACGCCTTTTCCAATTCCATTAAAGCCAAATAAACATACTTATCTTTTGCAAAATATTTCTCACACACCTTTCGTAATGCAAACACCTGATCCACACATCCTCTTCCTTTCCTGAAACCACTCTGCTCCTCCATCACCACCTCATCTGTTCTTTCTCTCACTCTCTTAAAAGACTCTTCCATGCAGTTTACACGGCACAGACAACAAACTGATATCTCTCAAATTGCTACCTTCATACTGATCACTTTTACCCTTATACAATGGCACCCCACATGCACTACACCAATCCACAGGAACCACGCCACTTAAAAAGCATACATTAAACAAGCGTAGTAACCAGTCAATCATAGCAGTGCCCCCTTTCTTCAAGCATTCAGCAGTACAACCATCCAAGCCAGGTGCCTTCCCCCCTTTCATTTCTTTCACTGGCTCTTGCACCTCCCATGTTTCCGCAGGCTTCACATTTAAATCATCCAACACGGGCATTTTCCCCATACCACCGATCGCATTATAAGCTTTATGGTACCACCTATCACTTCTTTCCAGAACACTTTTCTCCTTTCCTCAAAGTTCATTCCTACCGCTTTCACCAACCTTTTCTTCACTTTATACCTTTCATACGCATCACCATTCTTATCTTGCAGCCACTCCTCAAAGGCACGTCTCTTCTCTGTCACAGCCTCTGAGACCTCATTATTCCACCATTTACTTCCTTTCCTAATACCTCGACCAACTTTTCTCATTCCACACACTTATTTCGCTTTCCTCAACACTGCCTCTTTAAACCACTTCCATTCCATTTCCACACTCTCCACTTTTCTTCTACTAATCCATTCATACTCTTCCCCTGTCCTTTCTTTTAAATCTCTTTCCTTTTCTGCCTCATTCAACTCTGACATTTTCACCCCCTCCCTTACACTCTTCTTATAACTAGCCCTCCACGATTCATTGATTCTGTTTTCCTTCCACATAATAATGATCAGATATACCACTCATTTCACCTCAGTAAACATGCACATCAACAATCTACTTAACATCCCTTTCCAAACCACTACATAATACATCAGTGCTCTGTCCACCATCTCACCACCATCCACTCTGACAAAGGTATACTTATTCACGTCCCTCTTTTTAAACACTGTATTTGCAATCACCAACTAATTTTCCACACATAACTCAATAAATTTCTTCCCACTCTCATTTCTTCCTGGTACTCCATATCTACCAATCACATTTTCAACCGTTCCATCACCCACTCTAGCATTCAGGTCACCTAGTATTACCACTTTTAACCCTTCTTTCGCACTTGTAACACATTCGGACAAATCCTTCCAGGACTCCTCTCTCTCCTCAGCACTTCTTTCTGAACCAGCTCTATATACACTAATGGTTATATGGTTTAAACCACATACTTATAGATCCCACTTTAACCTCACCCAGTACAATCTGGAAGATAGCTCTTTCCACTCCACCAGTTTTTCCTTTGCATTACACTCACAAGCACAACCACTCCTTCTCTCGCATGTCCACCCGTAACTCCAGACTTTCTACCATACAGACCTTCAAGCTGTAATTCACCCTTTCCTTTCATCTTTGTTTCACTCAAAGCTAACACATGACGATACCTAAAGGTGTTAATATGTGGAAAACAAAAGAATATTGCAGTCAAAAGAGCAAGTGATCTGAATATCATCAAATAACCAAAACTTTAAAATGAATTTGAAAATAATGAAAATAATGACTTAACACAGGAAAAAAAAAGTGAGATTGAAAATTATAATAACATGGCTGTTCTGTTTCAATCACTGAATGAGATGTGTTTTCTTTTTCAAAAAAGCACAAGAGTATTAATAGTGAAATGCGAGTCGATAAGTGACAAGTATGTGTCATTCTATATTGAATCAATGAGAAAAGATAGTTGATTATGATTATACTAAGAGGAAATTACAAATAAACATTTTTCACGTTGTGTTCAATTTAGCATTTTTTGAGCTTTTTGATGTTTAGGCAGTGTGATAGTTTAGAATTTCACTTGGTTGAACATTTGCAGGCGGCACGGCGGCTAAGTGGTTAGCGCGTCCGTGGCAGGGTAATAAGGTTATGAGTTTAGGAATGGTTTCCGCCATCCCTGTGAGGACCTGCGTGGTTTGGACATTCAAGTGAAAAAGTTTTCCTTGTGTTGGTACGTAGGAGGAGAAGTGATAAGAAGAGCTGCAAGAGAGGGTAATATGAGTCATACCGTAAATTTTCAAGTATGAGCGCATCGCAATTGACAAATTATTAACAAATACGTAACAAATGTTGATTTATAGTTTTGTTAAATTAAAAAAAATTTGACCATCCTGTGGAAAGAGCGTTTTCAAAAGACAATGAGGAACAGATTATTCGATGCTGAGAAAGATCATATGAATTTGATTAGCCTAAGAGAATTTCTACATAGTCGTTAAACTTAGAGCAAAAATTTAGGCTATTGAATAGTCCAGCTGATTAACCAATACGTACCAATATGCAAGCATGATTGATATAAAAGGATTCTAAATTCCACTAAAAAGAAAAGACATTTTTTGAAAGTCAATTGACTCTCAAAAGAACATATTGAACTGTCAAGAAGTGGCAAATCTGAACGAAGATGAACAAAATACTGTTTGCTGTGATGCTGTGACACAACTGGAAAAATTGACAAGACATCCATTCATCCATTGCAGGGGTGGCAAACAAGCTTGACACAAAGAGCCAAATTTTTTAACTGTGAGAGTCAAAGAGCCACACCATGCACTGACCTGCCATGACAGACAGACAAACACAAACACACACAATTAAGGACATATTATTTCCCATAACACGCTCCTCTCCTTACAATACAACAAGTTGTATTGTTCTTGTGTTGATTTCAAGGAAAGTGTCCACCCTCAATACGCACACAAAAAAACTAAACATGAAACAAGGCAAAGAGCCACAGTATATAGAAAATATAACGAGGCAAATAGCCGCATGCGGCTCTAGAGCCATGTGTTCGGCACCCCTAATCCTTGTCTGCGCCGCTTATCAGCAGCGGGGTCGCGGGGGTGCTGGAGCACATACCAGCAGTCTTAGGTCAGTGGGCAGGAGACACACTGGACCAGTTGCCAGCCAGTTGCAATGGAACTAACAAAGTGATTATGTTCATTTTTACTGGAAAATGGTATTTTGAATACGCTCTCCATCTCACTTGTTTGTTTTGCTTAATATAATGAACACATCATATTAGATGGTTTTACATTTATTACCAGATTCAGAAGCGTCAAGGTGATTATGAAAAAAATTAGGTAATAGGAAAATAATTGATTTTATTTAGGTTAACGAACGCACTAAGCATTTACATTTGTAAAATTGTGCAATCAGAAAATAGCAACAAGAAATTTAGAATACTGATATGAGGCAATGCTGGGATGCAAGTAAACATCTACATTAAAATTTTGAATGAAAACATGCAACAAATTAGACACAAAACTTCAGAGTAAACATGATATAAAGATTTAAAAAGGAATAAGAGATGAAGAGTATCGAGATAAACAAGCGAGGAAGAAAATGTTTACAAAAGGTATGCTTAAAGATTAGTCTAAAATGATAATGCATCGTTTTTGATTAAAAAACAAAGAAAACAAAAAAACGAAGAGTGAATCATAACAATAGTAAATCAAAAGCGATTAATTTGGCTAGTTGTTGATTTAACTACTGGGTTAATTCGAATGACGATGCTATTTAAGCAATTCGGTGACTGAAACAGTGCAATCAGCCAAATTTGAGATTTAGAGACCAAATAGACTGACAATTCTGAAGAAGAAATTGTTTGGACTCATTTAGAATCTTGTGATCCGGTGGTTGTCGAGTCCACCGAGAACGGATAGGATGGGGGCCTACTGTGCAGGTCCCTATTAGACTTATCAAGGAAAGATTTATCGTCACATGTCGTGTTTTAATCTTCAAGTCAAGTCAAGTTAAGTCATTTTTATTTGTATAGCCCTTAATCACAAATAGTCTCAAAGGGCTTCACAAGTTATTACATATAAGAAGTTTAGGTTATTCGTATGCTATAGAGTAGAAGTGAGTTTTAAGCTTAGATTTAAACATTTCCACTGAGGTTGCAGATCGGATCTCAGGGGGAAGAGCATTCCACAACACCGGTGCCTGGATGGAGAACGCTCTCGAACCAGCGGAACACTTCTTGGCTCTTGGGATCACCAGGAGACCGGCGCTCTCGGAACGAAGGCTTCGGGCCGGGACATAGGGGGAAATCAGATCTGAAAGATATGAGGGTTAACAAGAAGGTTAACAGCGCAAGCGGACACTTAGTTACTAACCAACTAACACTGAACATTTTTTTGCATTGCTGAGTGTTGGTGGCCACTGTGAGGCGGGCTTGTGGGTAAAAAAGCCCGCCTCACAGTGGCCACCAACACTCAGCATGGTTTGCCCTTCCTTTTCATGACTATGAAAGACCTGGCCTTGACGCCTACTTCCTTCTGCCGCCAAGTGAACGTTGTTGCACAAGTTTTGCTTTTTAGGTCAACCCACGTCCAGGACAGATTGCAGATGACTTACAGCCAGAACCTCCACAGCTGTTCAGTTGGCCACCAAAGGCTCGAGGCGGTTCAATTGGACTCTCATCTGTCCTGCACAGCCCTCAAAACCCAACCCGCAGTGACATTTTTCATATATTTTCATATTTCCATCATGACTTCTTTTGGTGGACTGGGTAATCCCAGAGGGAGAAGGTTTATAACAGTACTTTTTCTGATTAGTGTGTGTATTCTAATTTAAATTTTCTTATTTTTCTTTTTCTAATTGTACTTCTTTAGCTCCAAGCCACAGGACGCACTTGGAGGAAGCTTACCACAACCACTGTCCTCCTATTTCATTGAGGAATGGTAATGTCAACTTACAGTTCTCAAAACAGGTTACCCCATGCACCACCCAAGGCGTTAACAATTGATGAACAGATAACTTGGGACATTAGATGTAACAACACTAGAAAACTGAACTTGAAACACAGTTGGTATCGTCGACACAACATTTCAGACACAGAAAGAGATGACATAATTTCAGCAGCCAACCACAGTTTACAACTGAAAATCAATCTCTTTGTGCCATGATGATGCCTAGCACACCATCCCACTATAGACCAAAGATATATACATAAACCAAAGACCAAAACAGCATCAGTGCTAATCCCATTGGCATCACGCACGGGCGTTGCAACTGGTATTGATAATTACGATGTACATGAGGGCCCCAAATTCGCTGGGTATGAATGGTATGCATCTTTAGGCAGGGCATGGTCCACATAAATAGGGAAAACTGGAGATAATTGGGCTGATTGGTCAAAAGGGCAGGCCAAGCCAATTAGACAGTATTTCACCTTGGCCTAAGCCCATGGTGGTTTGCTAGTCACCTTGTTAGAACCATATGGGACGAACAATTTTACTAGATTCTATCTTAGTCCCAATATGACAAATAATATGAAAAATCCAATGTTTCCTGTGACTATATGTTTCAGAAAAATTACAGCCCCAACAGTGCCACTGACAAGTTTATGGCGCCAAGGTGATCCCTCTGCCAGTAGAAAACAGATGATTGGTTTAAAATCACCACAGGTGTCTCAGCATCTTGGAATAATTGGTTACTAATGACCGAACAAGCTGCCCAGACATTTCCTCATGACTGTATGGTTCGTATGGGACCCAGGTCACTACTTGGGAGTGGTAACTGCTCCCTCTTGATGCATTTTAGATGTAATGAACAACACCAGACCCAAACCTGATCGCCAAATTAATGATAAGCTCTACCCCATCACTTCAAATGTAAAAGCAAAACCCGTATTTGACAAAAAGGTGTCTAAGCAACCTCCCGCTTGCTCAGAGACCTTGGATGCACAGGAGCGGGCAACCGGAGAGCAACTAAAGAGCTGTCAGAAGAGGCGGAAAAGGGCAGCTTCTGGCTATGGCTGCGGAGAAATGACAGGAACTGGGGGCCTTCAAGTAACACCTAGGGCATCAGTGGGGTTGGCAGGGAGATTTCCCAGCCATCGCTCCGCCACCGGGAGATGTCCTGGGGTTAAAGGAGCGAAACATCAATGACCGGTGGTCCCCAGCTGATGACCCAGTCAGGCCCGAGTGTTCAGGGCACACAAGCATTCCAAAGGTGCCGAAGGAGGCTGGTCAGGCAGAAATGCCACGCAGGAAGACTACCATCCTGTATTTCCATTCAGGGAACTGGGGAAACAGTGGGTGGGGTGCCTTCTAAATGGTGTGAGGTTAAAATGTCATGTCATAAGGCCATTGAGGGCCTCAGAATCCCTCAACAAGATGAAGGAACATTCTGATGTAGCTGCTGATCTCTGGAATCGCTTTATGAGTTATTTTGGTCGCTATAAGTTATAGTTGCTTTGATTATAGCAATAGTTGCTATAGTTGCTTTGATTATAGTAATTGCTGTTTTTGGATTATGTGTTTGTTGTGTTTTCGTGTCATACCCATTTTGCGAAGAGCAATGCTTAAGACTTTTGGAGAACAAATGACAGTAGTGGCTGGGAGTAAAGTGGCAGAAGCTCAATTAGCGCAGTTAGTGATTGAATATCCAAGCTTATTTCTTAAAGAGGAAGATCAGATGGCTGAACTCAATTCATCTCTATGAATTGCATTGACCCCTTGTCATAAGTTGAATGAAAACGCCAACGATCAGGAAAGAACTATGCAAGAAAGTGGAGCATTCGCCAAAAGAGAGAAGAATAAAATAACAATAAAAAAGCAAATAAAATGAGATAAAACAAAAAGTATAGACATAAATTAAGTCAGTATTAGAATCTACCATGGAAAATCAACAAAAAACGATGACGGACTAATTAAGTATGTTACAATATCCAGCAGTACTCTAATCAGACACATAATACAGTATAGCGCAAGGAATAATTGCTACAATTTTGTTGTTTTCTAATTGTGATTCTCTTGTTGGAATGTATGTCACACCATCGTCGCTTCCAGACTTTGGGCTACACAAAAGCTGAGCGTGATGCCTGCTCGAATTGTCTCTGACTCTGAGATCCGGCTTCATGACACCCGATGACGAATATGGAGATGCATAGTCTTTGAAATGTTAATGGGTAGGTGTCAACTCCAAATGCCAACATGGACATATACCATATTCATATTCATTCATATACTCATACTGACATATATCGACAACTACTAAAGTAATTTTGCACTGTTATTACCTATCTTACCACTTGGAAGTCATTTTTTTTGCTGGGCTTATTTGCTCTACAGTCAGAGTACAATTTTTTTGCGACACCTTCTTTTCCGTTTTTTTGTCGTAACTATAATATAAAAGGTTGAAATTTGGTTCCACTTCGCAATTGTGTCTCACATGTTGTTAATTCCTAGAAAATATTTTTTAATTTTTGGCTCTGAATTTGAAGCCTTAAATTTGGCAATATGACAAAAAGGAATTGTACATACATCCATCCATTATCCGCACAGCTTATCTTCAGTAGGGTCAAGGGGGTGCTTGAGCCCATCCTAGCTATCTTCAGGCATTGGGCAGGGGACACGCTGAACTGGTTGCTAGCCAGTGGCAGGGCACGCAGAGGGGACATTTTTGGAATGTGGGAGGAAACCGGAGTGCCTTGAGGAAACAGGCAGACATGGGCAAACATGCAAACGCAGCACAGGGAGGGTTTCTCTTTTTTCTTTTTCACTCTTTCTTTACTTCTTTATTTCTTTCTGCTTGGTAGCTGGATTTGAACCTGTGACTTCAGAACTGTGCCACAGACAACACTGAGAAAGGTGCAAGAGGAAAAAAGGGCTGCAGTTATAAAAATGTGCACTTGAAGTCGCCAAATCCGACTTCAACTAACGAAGCAACCCTACGTGTATTTATTATTCTCTCTTTCTGTCGTTCACTCTTTGTCTTTCCCTCTTTCACACTTACTTTCCTTCAAGATTAGATGACTTCGATCCTGACCACAAATTTCTATCTACTAGCTCAGACAATTGCAACTATTGTACTGGAAATGAATATAATACTTTTGTTAAATCTGAAAGGAAATTCTCAATAATTCCCTTTAACAGTAGGAGCATGAACACAAATTTTGAAGACATTGTAGCGAGCAGAGACGGGAGTCGTAGGCAGAGTGTCAAACAAAGGTGCCAACGAAAGCTGCTTTAATGACATTTAAACTTGCAATCACAAAACAAACACGAGAGTGGCTCGAGCCGGCCGAATTAAGAGTCCCCCTAGGAACTCGCTAACCAAACAATGGTTCCGTGGGTGAATTATGTAAAACCCACTACACAAGCCCCCCCAGAATTCACCCATAGTCAAAGTCTCTGTGCCTGGTTGGGACGCTGACCCGGCCACTGCGGGTACAAGGAGCTGGAACAGCGGGGGGTGAGAGCTTGTGGACTCAGTTGGAGAGCCCACAGGTGCTGGGGGCGGAGGGTCAGAGTGGGTACCCACGGGGCCGGAGGGTCGTGTCGCAGGAGGACGGCTGCGCCGTGGGGCTTGGGCCAGTTCCAATGGCTTGGACATATCCATGTGGGCAGGCTTAACCCTGTCCACGGAGACAGTCTCTGGCCTACCACCAATGTCCACGACCATGGTCTTGTCACCATGCTGCAGGACCTTAAACGGTCCATCATAAGGAGGGCGCAATGGTCCGCGGTGGGCATCGTGGCGAATGAAAACAAAACCAGCCGAGCGCAGGTTGGAGGGAACCCGTGAAACTGGCCTGCCGTGTCGCGATGTGGGGATAGGCACAAACGCTCCTGCAGTGCCCTGCAAGATGGACTTCTCCCTGGATGCAGCCCAGGGTGTCGTTGGGTCTGGGATGAAATCACCTGGCATCCGCAGCACTTGACCGTAAACCAACTCAGCTGAAGAGCACTGAAGGTCCTCTTTGGGAGCGGTCCTCAGTCCCAGCATGACCCAGGGTAGCTTATCGACCCAGTCCCCATCGGTCAGGCTGGCGCGCAGGGCCGCTTTCATCGAGCGGTGGAACCGCTCGCACAACCTGTTAGCCTGGGGGTGGTAGGCAGTGGTGCGGTGAAGTTTGACTCCCAGGCTCTCGGCAACCGTGTTCCACACCTCGGAAGTGAACTGTGCGCCCCTGTCAGATGAGAGATCTGCAGGGGGTCCAAAACGGGCGACCCATGTGCCGATGAACGCCCGGGCCACATCGACAGCTGAGGTGGAAGTCAGCGGAACTGCTTCAGGCCAACGGGTCGTCCTGTCCACCATCGTCAGGAGGTAAGTGAAACCGTGTGAAGGGGGCAGTGGGCCCACCAGGTCAATGTTAACGTGGTCAAACTTCCGTTCGGGGATGGCGAATGGTACCAATGGGGCCTTGATGTGACGGTGCACTTTGGCGCGTTGACATGCCACGCATGAGTCGACCCAGTCCCGGACGTCCTTTCTCATCCCTTTCCACACAAACTTCTGGGCCACTAGCTTAATGGATGCTTTCCTGCCAGGATGAGACAGGCCGTGTATTGCCTCAAAAACAGCCTGACGCCAGCCAGCAGGGACAAGCAGCCTAGGCCAACCCATGGAGAGGTCACAACAAAGCTTGGCCCCTGAGTCTCCGACCGCAACCTCCTCCAGCCGCAAACCAGTGTCTGAGCTCTTGAGCGTTTGGATGCCGTTATCAGAAGCCTGGTCCACATTCATACTGGAATAATCAAGCCCCAATTGCACAGCGCTGATGGTTGCTCTGGACAGGCAATCCGCAACCACGTTGGACTTCCCAGCAATGTGCCTGATATCAGTCGTGTATTCCGATATGAATGACAGCTGGCGCTGCTGGCGGGCGGACCACGGTTCGGACATCTTGGACATGGAGAACGTAAGAGGCTTATGATCAACAAAAACGATGAACTCACGGCCCTCCAAGATGAAACGGAAGTGGCGGATCGCCAACCAGATCGCAAGTAGTTCTCTGTCGAATGCACTGTATTTATGTTCTCTGGGGACCAGCTGGCGACTAAAAAAGGCGAGTGGCTGCCAAGCATTGTCAACCCACTGCTCGAACACGGCACCCACTGCTAGGTCTGATGCGTCTGTAGTCAGTGCGACTGGGGCTCCGGGAGCTGGGTGAGCCAGCATGGCTGCCTGGCACAGCGCGGTTTTTGTGTCCTCGAATGCCTTGGTCCTCTCAGCGGTCCATTCAACAGCTTGATTGGGTGACCTACCCTTGAGGGCCTTGTAGAGTGGGCGCATGACATCAGCGGCTCGGCGAATAAACCTATGGTAGAATGTCACCATGCCGAGAAACTCCCTGAGGCCCCGTGCTGTTGGCGGCAGAGGAAAGGTAGAGACAGCCTCTACCTTAGACGGTAGGGGGGAAGCCCCATCCTTGGTGATGAGATGCCCAAGGAAGTGGATGGAGGGTATGCCAAAAACACATTTCGCGGGATTTATAATCAGGCCATGCTGACTGAGCTTGGTGAAGAGGTCTCTGAGGTGCTCCAAGTGTTCCTCTTCTGAGGAGCTGGCAACAAGGACGTCGTCCAGGTAGACGAACACAAAAGGCATGTCCCTGAGCACTGAATCCATCAGCCTTTGGAAGGACTGAGCGGCATTTTTCAGTCCGAACGGCATCCTGAGAAATTCGAACAACCCAAATGGAGTTATCACTGCCGTCTTCGGTATATCTGAGGGATGCACTGGCAGTTGGTGGTATCCCCGCACTAGGTCCACCTTGGAAAAGAGAAGTTTGCCCGCCAGGTGTGCAGAGAAGTCTTGAATGTGCGGGACTGGGTAACGGTCGGGCGTGGTAGCCTCGTTAAGGCGGCGATAGTCCCCGCATGGGCGCCAGCCACCGCCTGGTTTCGGGACCATGCGTAGTGGAGAGGCCCAGGGGCTGTCTTATCGGCGAATGATGCCGAGACGTTCCATGTTCGCAAATTCAGATTTAGCAGCTGCTAGTCTATCTGGATTGAGTCGTCGGGCCCTGGCATGAACAGGGGGCCCCTTGGTCTCAATGTGGTGCTCAACCCCATGTCTGGTCGTGGAGGCTGAGAAGGTGGGCTTCGCCAGACTGGGGAATTCAGCGAGGAGCCGGTGGTAAATATCACCGTCCAAGAGAGAGCTGGACAGACCCTCAAAATTCCCTTTGTCGCGGACACACGCGAGAGAGGAGAAATTCAATGCGTCAACGAGGCGGCCATTTTTCACATCGACGAGTAATCCATTGGCACACAGAAAATCTGCACCAAGAAGAGGAAAAGCAATATCCGCAGTGACAAAGTCCCATGTAAACTGCTGACCCCCAAAACACACGTCCACTGTCCGTGTCCCGTATGTGCGGATGGGGGTGTCATTGGCAGAAGTTAATGGAGGTCCATGTGTTCCCCCCCGCACATCGTCCACATTGGCAGGGAGGACGCTCATCTGGGCGCCGGTGTCACACAAGAACTTTTGGCCGGAGATGGCGTCCCGGATGAACAGTAGCCGGTTTCTTGCGCCTGCACTCACGGCCGCTACAGAGTGCAGGCCTTGAAGTTTCCCGTCGCGTTGGAGGTGCAAGGGGGACGGCACTTCTTGGCCTTGGACCCAAAACGTGCATGGTAGTAACACAGACCTGACACCTTCTGATCGTCAGTGGCCGCGCGTGCCTTGCTGGCTGGGGGCGTCGCACTTGATGGTGTGTAGGTGCGTGTAGGGGCCAGCACCTCATGTATGTATCTATGCGTGGCCAGGAAAAACCGGTCCGCTTCCTCTGCCAATGCACGCGGATCTGTAATGGTTGTATTCGCAAGCGCCGTCTGGACATGCGGCGGCATGTGACGCAGAAACAGTTCAATGAAAAGAAAATTTGGCTCCTCGGTGCCAAGCAAGTTTAACATCATTTCCATGTGATCCGATGGCTTACTGTCTCCTAAGCCCTGAATAGCAAGGAGGCGTCGAGCACGCTCAGAACGCGACAGTTCAAAGATTCTGAGGAGATATGCCTTCAGTCCCTTATATTTATCCAGTTCAGGAGGGGATGTGATGAAACTCACCGCTCTGGCTGCAGTTGAGCTCCCCAAAGCAGACACCACGTGGTAATAGCGAGAGTCATCATTAGTGATTCCGTGCAGGACGAATTGAGCCTCTGCTTGTGCGAACCACGTTAACGCCGATGACTCCCAGAACTCGGGGAGCTTGAGGACGGGCGCGTATGCCATGACGGTATGCTCAGTATTATGCACAGCCTCGGAAACTTCAACGAGACTAATGTCGGGGTCACCAATGTAGCGAGCAGAGACGGGAGTCGTAGGCAGAGTGTCAAACAAAGGTGCCAACGAAAGCTGCTTTAATGACATTTAAACTTGCAATCACAAAACAAACACGAGAGTGGCTCGTGCCGGCCGAATTAAGAGTCCCCCTAGGAACTCGCTAACCAAACAATGGTTCCGTGGGTGAATTATGTAAAACCCACTACAACATCACTGAATGCTTACAGCAAATTGAGAACCCGTTTTGGTGTGATTGCAGTGTCTGAAACGTGGTTCAGTAAGGAAAAGGGAGTTGATTTTGAATTGAACGACTATAATTTGAACTATGTAAATAGAACAAACAAAATAGGAGGGGGAGTAGCTATATATGTGCACAAAAGATTCAAATCGAAGATAATACAAAACATGTCATTTGTCATTGACAATTTACTTGAATGTCTTACAATAGAAATTATAAATGAAAAAAGGAGAAATATTATAGTCAGTTGTGTATGTAGATCACCGGGCTCAAATCTTGAAACCATCACAAACTGGGCTGAAAAAACATTCAACAATAGGCAACAAAACACTCTTCATCTGTGGAGATTTCAACATTGATCTGATGAATCCAAACAAACATAAAAACATTGATGACTATATTAATGTAATGTACAGTATGAGTTTGTACCCAAATATATTAAGGTCTAGTAGGATTACTTCGCACAGTGCAACACTAATTGACAATATATTTACAAATAATATTGAATTAACAAACGTCAGCGGATTACTGGTTTGTGATATTTCTGATCACCTACCAGTATTTACAGTGTATGATGAAAAGCTTACGAGACAAGAATCAACTAAGGAATATGTTTACAAACGCGTTAAAACTGAAGAGACTATTATATCACTCTATGATGACTTAGTTAAACAAAACTGGAATGCTATATACTGGTACAGATGATGTGAATCGTGCGTTTGACATATTTTTTTAAATATTCACCAACAAGTATAACAAAAACTGTCCAATGAGACAAACTAATATTAAGAATAAATCTTTAAAGCATCCATGGATAACTAAGGGTTTATATAATGCTTGGAATAAAAAAAAAACACCTTATATAGAAAATTTATTAAACTAAGAACTGAGGAAGCCGAAACTCGATATAAAACGTATAAAAACAAATTGACAGTAATATTAAGAGCGAGCAAGTAATTATACTATACCAATTTATTTTATAATAACAAAAGTAATATCAAAGGTATTTGGGATCTATTAAATAGTATAATAAAAGGAAACAATTTAAGTAATGCATATCCAAACTATTTTATTGATTAGAACAGTGAAAATTATAATTTAAATCAAGTTGTGGAGAATTTCAATAGTTATTTTGTAAATGTTGGACCAGAGCTTGCTGCAAATATCCCAGAGTGCAGTAGTAAGCAATTTGAGTCACTGATAAAAATGAACTCCAAGACCATGTTTTTACCTGGGGTTATGAATCAGAAATCTTAGACGTGGTTAACAACTGTAAAAACAAAACGTCTAAGGATTGTTTCGACATCGATATGGTACCAGTTAAGCAAATAATAAATAGCATTGTGAAACCATTGACCTACATATGTAATCTATTATTTCTAACAGGCAAATTTCCAAATCAAACGAAAATAGCAAAAGTTATAACAATATACAAAAATGGAAACAAGCACATTTTTACAAACTATAGACCTGTATCTCTGCTTCCTCAGTTGTCTAAAATATTAGAAAAACTTTACAATAATAGACTAGAACAATTAGTAAATAAACATAAATTGATTAATGAAAGTCAATATGGTTTTAGAGCAAACAGATCAGCAACAATGGATATTATTGATGCAGTAGAAGAAATCATCCATAGCATAGAAAAAAAGAGATACGCAGTTGGGGTATTTATTGACTTAAAAAAAGCATTTGATACCATTAATCATAATATACTATTAAAAAAACTGGAAAGATATGGCATCAGGGGTTTGGCTTTGCAATGGATTCAAAGTTATTTGACAGGGAGGAAGCAATATGTAAAAATGGGAGAGTTGTCATCTGAATACTTGGACATCTGTTGTGGAGTACAACAGGGTTCAATCCTGGGTCTAAAGTTATTTAATTTATTTATCAACGATATCTTTAATGTTTCAAAACTATTGAAAATAGTAATATTTGCAGACGACACTTACATTTTCTATTTAAATGATAACTATATTGATTTGGTAACATTTATTAATCGTGAATTAATTAACCTAAAAGTAGGGATAGATATAAATAAATTATCTCATATTTGAATAATAATAATAATAATTTCCTTTGTATTGTCATTCTTTGTAACAATGTACACAGAACGAAATGTCGATACACCTGACCCGTTGTAGCGAGCCGATGCAGCCAATAAAACCAAAGTAATATTATTTGGTAATCGCAAGGCAAATTAAGATTTAGAAGTAAAAATGGATGGTGCTGCAATAGACGCTGTATCAGAAATTAAGTTTTTAGGGGGTCATAATAGACAATAAATTAAGCTGGAAAACACACATCAGACATATACAAACTAAAGTATCTAAAAGCATTTCAATAATTAATGAAGCCAAATTCATTTTAAACTATAATGCATTGTATTTATTATATTGTTCTCTAGTTCTGCCATACATAACATATTGTGCAGAAGTCTGGGGCAATAATTACAAAAGTTCACTACAGCCCCTTTTTATCCTCCAAAAATGTGCAATTAGAACCATACACAGGTTAGGATATCGAGATCATACTAATATTTTATTCCTGCAGTCCAAATTATTAAAATTAGATGATTTAGTAAAATTTTTCACTGCACAAATGCTATTTAAGTTCAACACAAACACAGTGCCAGAAGACACCCATAAATTATTCATTCGGAAAGAAGGAAATTATAACTTAAGGGGCTGTAGTGTTTTCATGATCCCAAAGGTGAGAACCACCAGGAGAAGTATGTGTGTGTCTGTGTGTGGAGACAAGCTCTGGAACGGTTTGCAAGACGAGATCAAACAATGTACAACTATTTACTTGTTCAAATTTAAATACAAAAAACCATTCCTGGCGTAATACAGAGATGAAGAAAATCGGGTATGAGTGATACGAGCGATTGGAAATAGTGCGTCTAGAACTATGATTAACTTTGTGTTATTGTTGCTTTTGTTATATCATAACTGTTATTATTAATAGTATGATAATTGTTGTTACATAATTGGTGTGTTTAATAGGGAAGATGAAGAGGTAGGGAATATAAGCATTTGCTTCTGACTTCTGTTTTTATTTTAATGTTCGAATAAATTTTTCATTAACTCATTCATTCTTTCTTCATTTTTTTTCTTTTCTGATTAATTTCTTTCACTCTTACATTATTCCTTCTTTCTTTCCTATTGGTAGCTAGATTTGAACCCATGACCTCAGAATTGTGCCGGAGACATGCTGACCACTCATCTGCCCTTCCGCCAAGCATTCTTCAATTATTTCCTGATTCAAGAACACAGAAAATATTACAGGCATTGTCAGGCAACCATTCTGCTACATGTACGCTTTTGGAAGCTTTATTTTGGTTGCATATTGAAAAGAACAATCAAAATATTCAAAGTTCCATAAGCAGGATGATGGTGATGTGATTTAGCACAGGGTGTCGGATTAAGGTTTTACTCCGGCACGCATGACAACACTGAGAGAAGTGCAAGAGAAAAAAATGAGCAGCAGTTAAAAAAATGTGCACTTGAAGTCGCCAAATATAGTCGCAACTCCCGAGCAACACTAGGTGTGTTTATAATTGTCTCTCCCTCTCTTTCATTCTTGCTTGCTTTCTTTCTCTCTTTCTTTCTTTCTTATTTCTTTTTCACTCTTCATTTCTGTTTCTCTTTCTCTCTCTGTCTTTCTTCTCTCTTTTCTTTTATTTTGTCCCTTTTTTTATTTCCCCCTGTCCTTTCTTCTCTCTGTTTTCTTTCTCCCTCTTTTCCTTTCCCTCTCTTTCTTTCCTTTTTCCTCTCTCACTCTCTATTTCTTTAAGACAAAACATATTTCCTTCTCTCTGTTACCCTCTCTCTCTCTCTCCCTCCCTTTCTTCCTTTCTCGCTCTCCTTTTCTTACTTTCTCTCTAATCTACTAGTTCGGCCGTTTTTTTCTAGTTTTTTCAAGATCAAATGAGTTTGACACCCCTGATTTAGTATGCAAGGCATAATTGGCGAGAAGTGGGAGAAAATTTCTATGTTGAGTGCAAAACGATAGACAATGCTCCTGTCACAAAGGACAAAGTACTCAAAAAAAGCCACTTTCATTTCCATGAAAGCATGTCAAATTTCCCACTGCACACGGTCCTTTAAGGCAACACTAAAAAACGACGGCGTTTGCGCACAAACAATGAAGAAGCTGTGTGCCAATGGGCGGGGCCAATACTTTTGTTTACTAGCCGTGTGCAAACAGTGGCACGACACTCCAAAATTACTGTCATTCTTCCTTTGAAGGACCTCTAATTGGAAAATATAATGCTATTGGACATAAAATTGCAATCAGCAATAAAATAATTAAAAGTGTTGATATTTGTTAGATTTAAAAAATTTAATAAACTGAATAAACCGACCATTGATTTCAACTAATCAATCTGATACAGTAGTAATGTGTCATTTGCCAAAGAAACAGCTTTGTAAGCCGGCTCTTTGAAGTTAACGACGAGAGCCGGTGTTGTGCCTAGATAGACTCCCTTTAAAAGTTGGACTCCCCTTTGCGTGGATGCAATATAATTCTCAGCGCTGAGCTTCCCGCAGAACGTTTGTCGCACTATTTTAGTCTGTTTGTTGAGAAATATTGATTGGGGCCTTGAAACAAATTGTAGTCTAATTAATTAGCTTATTAAGACAGCAAATTCCACTCACCAACACCGTAGGCGACCCCATGTAGCTAAACGCTGTAATATCCATGATCACGACAAGTTGAACAATAGTAGACTTTACTTGGTGTACTATAGTAGCCATATTTTAATGCAATTTAATTGTACGTAGTTGTTCACTGTAACCAGAGGACCATTGTGAATTAGACACCTGCTAAAATCTGACTCACCGACCCTAACTTCTGAGAGAAAATTCAGAAATGCTTCAAATCAACTGTAGTGACATTGTATAGTATACAATGTATACAATAAAGCTAATATAATACACCAAATAAAGCCTACTTGTGTACAATTAGTCTTTATTGCGGATATTATAATGTTTAGCTACATAGCCTCCAGTACTGGTGATGTTTGCATATGTCTTAATAAACTTTTATATAGACTACAATGACCTTTTTGTTTTAAGGGCGCCAATCAATATTTTTTAATAAACACATTATACAGACTATAATTGCAACAAACGTTCTATTGGAAGCTCAGCGCTGAGGAGCACCATAGAGTCAGATTTTGCAGGGGAGTCGGATTTAGGCACACCCTGACCTGTTTACGGCTGACCTGAGAATGTCTGAACTCAGGAAGCTAGGCGGGGTTGGGTCCGGTTAATACTGGGATGGGAGATTACCAGGTGAGAATACCAGGTGCTGTAAATTGGTAATTTAGTACATGCTCTGCTGTGACAGCACTGACTGTATCTACACATATATTCCGTGAAAAAGAATTCCCCAAAGCGGACCAAAAAAATTGATTAATTATAATTACAGTATTGTTGATTCGATTGACTTTGATTATTTGATTATTTGATTATCTGATTTAATTGTTTTTTTTTAAATGAATAAATAAAACATTGCTACAGTTACTCAGTACTTGAGTAGTTTTTTTCACCAAGTACATGGACTGCATTTTATATAGCACTTTTCAAGTCACTAAAGACCTCCCAAAGCGCTTACATTGTACTTCATAGTACTTTTTAACTTTTACAGTACTCAAATAATTATTTCGATGACTATTTTTTACTTCCACTTAGTCACATTATTTTGAAGTAACATTACCTTTACTTGAGTAAAACCTTAAGCAACTCATCCACCTCTGACTACACAGTAATTCCCACAGCAACATGAGTAACTAAGTATCTCCAACCATTGGGGGTGCTCAAGCTATGCTAAATTCAACCCAAGCACCCCCCAAAATTATGGCATTTTAAAAACTCTTTTTCTTAAGAATAGACGGGATATGCTTAAATATAATTCAAAACACTCGATTATATATATATATATATATATATATATATATATATATATCCACAATTCAATTGATAAAAACGGCCTTTAGCAAAATGTTTTCACTAAAATGTTATCATAATTGAATATTTCATGTTCAATCACTTTAAGTGAAATTAAAACAAAAAACAAAAAAAGTTTTTTTTAACCAGCCAGACACTCTGGGTGCTGAGCACCAACGAATATCTGAACTTAAAATCGCCCATGTGTCAACTGCACTGATTCTAACCTTTTCCAATCCTAAACAACCAGTAAATCGAATAATAACGAAGCAAACGAGATTACGTCATCCATTTACCTTCTATTCCCAAATTTGATGCACGTTTAAAAAGGTCGTGTGCACAAAATCGTTGTCATCACACGGAAAAGGCACTTTGCACACAGCCCTAGTCCTTGCTGGACCTTATAAAAAGGCAACTACCGCCCTCTAGTGCACTCATCAAATCGACTCAAGCAATAACTCATTATAATCTTCAACTCATTTCGTCGAGGAAACGCAAAAGAAGCCACCAGCATGGACCCTTGCGACTGCGCCAAGAGTGAGTATCTTCTACATAAGTCTGTTCAAATGTGGAATCCATAGTTTTAAATAAGCACTCTAAATGCTACCTTGTTTTGTGTCTTTTGCGCAGCCGGAACCTGCAAATGTGTTGGCTCTTGCCCTTGCACCAACTGCTCATGCACCTCTTGCAAAAAGAGTAAGCCAAATTATAAGAATTCACTTCACAAGTTTTTTTTACTTTTTGGATGGCTTTTGTTCACCTTTTAATTTTTTTATTATATATATATATATATATATATATATATATATATATATATATTTATTTATTTATTTATTTATTTTTAACTTTTGTAGGCCAAATAGTCTTTCATGTTCCATTGGCGGCCTTTTCAATCTTTCATCAATACACACCAGCCTAGCGTGTGTGTAAAAAGAAAACGTATTCGTCTTTTTCCATTATATGAAATTGCTGGTATCAACTACCATTTCCAATGAATAATGCCTGGTCTATTAAGGAGTTAAAATTCCTTTTTTTTTTTTTTTTCTTACCATCATTTTGCCAAGGAAAGTTTCTTTGGGCAAAACACTGAACCCTATTCCCCCTATACGCAAGTAGGCACCTTACATGGCTGACTCTACTTCCGGTGTGTTACGGGTGTCTCAGATTTCCCTGTGTAGGATAATATTTATTTAAAGTGGCCTAGGCCTCACCCACAGTTTTTTTTTGTGTGTGTTAAGTTTCACATGTACATACATTACATTTTTTTTATCCAATTACGTGTGTTCAATAAAATGACTAAGTTCAGATTCAGATATACTTTATTGTCATTCTTGTACACGTGTATACAGAACGAAATGTCGATACATCTGACCCGCACAGTTTTCTTAAATGTACAGATATAAATAAATGTTGTACTGAGTTACAGTATTGAAGTACTGATAATATGCTAAATAATTTATAGTTATGTATAGTATTATACAGTAGTGCAAAGAGTGCAAGAGGAGCAGCTAACTAGATGTGCAAAATGGGCAGTCAGGTAAACAAGTCATTATACAATAACAATGACACTGGAGTACGATAGTGCAGTAGTGCAAAAAAACAAAACAAACAGATGTACAGATTAGCAGCTGTGTAGGCTTACTGTGTGTGTGATTGACCATTTAGCAGTCTAATGGCCAGGGTGACAAAGCTGTTGCAGAACCTGGTGGTCCTGCACCGCACACTGCAGTACCTCTTCCCAGAGGCTAGCAGAGTGAACAGTCCATGATGGGGGTGAGAGGGGTCCCTAATGATGTTCTTGGCTCGGGATAGGCAGCGCTTCTGGCCAATGTCCTAAATGGAGGGGATAGAAGTCCCAATGATTTTCTCTGCTGTCCTCATCACCAGGATGAGTGCACACTCATCCATAATTACTCTTTCAACTCTCAACTTCAAAGTAAAGCATATAGATGAAAGCACACGCTATGTATCCAAGGGGTGAAACTGAACTAGCTACTTGGTGATATCTTTTTCTTTTTGTTTTTTCTTTAAAATAAACACATTAAGGTATTTTAGAACTGCTTAAAACTCAAAGCACTCATTCTCTATATTCAAAAAGTAAAGTATTTCTATCACACTTGCCAATACTTATGAATCATGAGTGTATAAACATGACTAACCTGTAAAATGAGAAAATTGTGTGAGATTGTTTTGCACAATCTTTAATGAGTTCACTGACCTGATTTGGACAGAAGTGACTCAATGCTGTAAAGCACACAAGTACAGATGCCTCACAAAGGTTCGTAGCGTCATGACAACACACCACGACAAAACTGTACATTCATTGGTTTTCA
Organism: Urocampus carinirostris; assembly: GCF_059441175.1. Classification (NCBI taxonomy): domain Eukaryota; kingdom Metazoa; phylum Chordata; class Actinopteri; order Syngnathiformes; family Syngnathidae; genus Urocampus; species Urocampus carinirostris. The sequence goes on from NC_142355.1 coordinate 45,806,977, forward strand.
ACCACGTAGATAAAACAATAGAAATTGTGTTCAATACTTTTCAGGAAACCAAATGTGACTTGATAAGAGTACAGTAGTTGATCCTGTACTTATTTGACCTCTCCCCCCATTACAGGCTGCTGCCCTTGTTGCACCTCTGGATGCAGCAAATGTGCATCAGGCTGCATGTGCAAAGGCAAGACCTGTGACAAAAGTTGCTGTCCATAATTTTACTCTTGGGTGATGAAACTTCATTGAAAACACCTGATTACACCTTCTATGTCTTTTGGTGTGTTCAGTATGGAAATAAAGCCCTTTAAATGTTAACCACATTTAAAATTACGTGATTGTACCTTTTTGTCAACTGTCTCAGTGACCGTTAAGCGTATGAAAACCAGCTACCATAATCTGTATTGGGTGCCAAAAAGAAAGCCTCCTCCCAGTTTTAGTCTTTTTTTTTTGGGGGGGGGGTTACATGTTTTTTGAAAGGATGATGTCGTGTGTCATAAAAATAAGAATCTCTTTACCATTGTATTTCTAAGTTTACGGTTACACTCTAATTGGCAGTAAAATACAGTGTATAAAAATATGAATAGAAAAAGTGTAAATTTGTTCATATTTTTTTTTACAAATAAAAACTTGCCAACCGTGATATTGCACATCAAACTAATAGTCAACGTGACGTTTGTAAAATCTTTTATTGCACCAAGTTATGGAAATAAAGTGTAAGTAAACCTTACGATGTAAAACCTGTAAACGGTACAAAAATTAATACTTTCTGTAAATACATTTGCATAACTTGATTTATGTCAAGAGCATCTACAGTAAATTCGTATATCACACTTGACTGGGGCATTGCACTCAGTCTGGGCGTTGTACTTCGAACCGGAATATTGCATTTAAATTGTTTCAAGACTGCTTTGGTGTGATGATAGCTTTGGGTAAGAAGTTTTCCGTAATGCAAGAATATACAGTTCTTAATCTTATGAAAACCAAACTTATTCAATTGTTGGAATTAGAAATATCCTAATAATGTTGTGAATACAATAATTTTTAAAGCACTTTTCAGGCAATGAACTGATCTCATGAACTGTATAAAGTTTACTATAAATCCTGTATTTCAATACCCAACAATCAAACATTTTCAACTAAATTATATGTGACATTCCAGGATAAAAGCAGAGCAAAGACTTAAAATAGTAAATAAAAATGTATCAGGAAAAAATTGCTAAAATGGAAGGTATTGCTCTGAGACATGTACAGTTGTGTGTGATTTTTTTAAAAAATTGTAAATATGTTACTGTCTATAAATAAAATGTAGTTATTGAGCCACTGAGGCCATGAACATGTTAAAACTACATCTTCTAATAAGTCTTTCAGTCATCAATGCTAATTCTAAATGTCAATTCCCGCCACCAAGGGTTGAGAATCAAACGACCATTTCACATGCTTATACTAAAATAAACATATAAAACTGGCTTAAGTTGTGCTTAGTTGCGATTGTATTTTTTTCAGTGTATTAACAGGTTTTGATTGCTGTTCCTGAGATTAGATGGTAGGCCATGCCAAAGTGTTATGACACATTTTAATAAAAGCATAGCAAAAGATCAATTCACTTGATTTCCGTTTTATCAAGTTATTTTTTCTCTCACGGATCTTGAAACATTTAAACCCTCATTAAAATGTTTTGAGAATAAAACGCTAATTTCATCAGTCTGTAGGTAAAATAACACAAACATAACATATAAACCTGGCCTAAATTGTGATAGTATGGTAGTCATTGATATAACAGTTCAAAGTGTTTTGTTGCAATTGTTAAACTGTTATTGTGTATAAATAGGATTTAGTTGCTGTTTTTTCAACAGTCTTGGCTTTCCCGACGCCGCATTACATCACCGGCTCGAACGAGACGAAGACTCCGGTAAAAACAGTGATTGAAGACTACGCGCTACAATAACAGCCGAACCATTGACACACACTGCTCACTCGATATGGAGTTTCTAGCAGTATCGTGCAGACACTTCTCTGCACCGGGAGAGTTAACTGTGGTCTTTGTGTTTCCTGTTTACTTTCCACCGCTAACCGTTTCACCGGATGCTAACGTTAGCATAGCGCTAAATCTCCTGCCCGCTGCTATCAATAAACAGCAGCTTGCACACCCCAACGGAGCTTTATCGTCGACGGCGACTTTAATCGGGCATGTTTATGGACTGTACTTCCAAATCCATTCAATATGTGGACTGAGCAATTCGGGAAAAACACTGTACTATGTGTAATGTAAGATCAAACATCAAACATTCCGGTTGTATCCACCAACTCTGTTTGTCCCCCCCCCCGAAGGAAAACAAAGCCTACTTACAACAAAGACAGTTAGTTCTTTGTTCCTTTATCTCTTTGTTTCCTTATCCTCACTGTAAATGTGGGACTGGAGTCGTCCAATTTCGTTGTCACAGCACATCCCATGTTGTAACAATGACAATAAAGGCCTATTCTATTCTATTCTATTCTATAACAAATGTAAAAACTACATCTTTTAATAAAAGCGTAGCAATTACTGAACATAAAAACTGATCCGTTTATCAGTCATCAAAACTAAAATTTTTTGTATGCGCCTTGAAATGTCAACCCCCACTACAAAGGGTTAAAAATAAAAAGACAATTTCACATGCTTATTCTTAAAATAACAATTACAATGTATAAACCTGGCTTAAGTTGTAGTGATTTAAAATTGATTGCAGTGTATGAATAGGTTTTGGTTGCTGTTCTTGAGATAATGTTAGGACATGCAAAAACTTTAAAAAGACACCATTAAATAAAATCGCAGCAATTAGAAATCAACTGACTCAATTCTTGCGTTATCAAAGTCATCAAAGATACATTTTCAATTATAGACGTTGAAACATTTTCAGTTTTAATGGGGGCTTAGACAAACACTACACATTCTCCTTCGATAGTTACAGGTTGAGGTCTAGTCCTCCTAAAGTCCACCACCATCTCCCTGGTCTTGGTGGTGTTCAGGTGCAGGTGGTTAGTGTCGCTCAATTGGACAAAGTCCTGGATCAATTTCTTTTACTCCTCCTGCCCATTTCTGATAAATCCCACGATAGCAGTGTCATCAGCAAACTTCTGCACGTGGCAGGACTCAGAGGGACCTTTTGCCACATTTGAGACTTCAAACAAAGATGGAAAACTGATTTCTTGTGAAGCATCAACAATAATTGGGACACAATCATGAAGTGGATTACACTTTATTGGATATTTTAAACTTTAACAAATAAATGAAAAAGTGGGTGTGCAAAATTATTCAGCCCCATTTGATTAATAATATGTAGTGCCACCTTTTGCTGCGATTACAGCTGCAAATCGCTTGGTGTATGTCTATCAGTTTTGCACATCGAGAAACTGATATTTTCGCACATTCCTCCTTGCAAAACAGCTCGAGCTCAGTGAGGTTGAATGGAAAGCTTTTGTGAACAGAAGTTTTCAGTTCTTTCCACAGATTCTCAATTGGATTGAGGTCTGGACTTCGACTTGGCCATTCTAACACGTTGATATGTTTTTTTTTTTTGTTTTTTTTTTTTTGGTGAACCATTCCATTGTAGCTTTTACTTTATGTTTTGGATCATTGTCTTGTTGGAAGACAAATCCGTCCTAGTCTCAGTCTTTTGGGGACTCTGTCAGGTTTTCTTCCAGAATGGTCCAGTATTTAGATCGATCCATTTTCCAATCAATTCTAACCATCTTCCCTGTCCCTTCTGAAGAAAAGCAGGCCCACACCATGATGCTGCTACCACCATGACCGTGGGGATGGTTTGTTGAGGGTGATGAGCTGTGCTGCTTTTACGCCAGACATAACGTCTTGCATTGTTGCCAAAAAGTTTGATTTTGGTCTCATCTGACCAGAGCACCTTCTTCCACATGTTTGGTGTGTCTCCCAGGTGGCTTGTGGCAAACTTTAAACAACACTTTTAATGGATATCTTGAAGAAATGGCTTCCATCTTGCCACTCATGCATAAAGGCCAGATTGGTGCAGTATACGACTGATTGTTGTCCTATGGACAGATTCTCCCACCTCAACTGTAGACCTCCGCAGTTCATCCAGAGTGATAATGGGCCTCTTGGCTGCATCTCTGATCAGTTTTCTCCTTGTATGAGCTGAAAGTTTAGGGGGACGGCCCGATCTTGGTAGATTTGCAGTGGTCTGATACTCCTTTCATTTCAATATTATATTATATTATATTGCTTGCACAGTGCTTCTTGGGATGTTTAAAGCTTGGGAAATCATTTTGTATCCAAATCCAGCTTTACATTTCTCCACAACAGTATCTCTGACCTACCTGGTGTGTTCCTCATTCTTCATGATGCTCTCTGTGATTTAAACAGACCTCTGAGACTATACAGAGACTTGATTACACACAGGTGGATTCCATTTTTTCATTTTTAGTCATTTAGATCAACATTAAATGATTCAGGGATCCTCACTGAACTCCTGGACAGAGTTTGCTGCACTGAAAATAAAGGTGCTGAATAATTTTGCACAACCACTTTTTCGTTTTTTTATAAGTTTAAACTATCCAATAAAGGGTGTTCCACTTGTCAAGTCAAGTCACATTTATTTATATAGCCCTTAGTCATAAAAATGTCTCAAAGGACTGCACAGGATTAAAATTACACCTGATCTTACACCAACATGCGGGCAGGTAAAAACTCAAAACCTCAGAGTGAGGAAAAAAGAAACCTTGAGAAAGGGCCTCACAAGTGGTAATCCCCCTTCCAGGATGACCACGGTGGAATAGATTTAGCATTGAGTTACTGTACACAAACATAGTAAACATCAATAAAAGAGAACACTAGGTAACATGTTGAAATTTGTCCCGAAAGTGCATGACAGCAACGACGCCCCAAGCCTGTAAACTAGTCCAGAAATTCCATGACTGCAACAACACAGCTTCCCATCTCTGCCAGCTGCTCAATGCAGGCGTTGACATGCTTCAGGTCAGACGCTGGTCCGCTGACTAGTCTCAAATCGTCCTTCTCGTTCATACCACCTCCAGCCAGGCAGTCGGAAAAAGACAGGACCATACAAAATATGAGGTGGGCATCAATCATACGCTTTTGAATAGAAGTGTGTCTAGATTTAAAAACTTCCACTTAGGTTGCAGATCTTCTCTCCGGAGGCAGAGCATTCCATAGCACCGGGGCCCGGATGGAGAACGCTCTTGAGCCTGCAGACTTCTTGGCTCTCGGAGTCCCAAGTAGACCGACGTTTTCCGAGCGGAGGCTCTGTGCAGGAACATTGGGGGGAATCAGATCAGAGAGATAAGAGGGTGCAAGTCCATGCAAACAGTTGTATGTTGATAAGAGAACCTTAAAGTCACATCTTAAGTGAACCTGGAGCCAGTGCAAGTTGGCCAATACAGGAGTAATATGCTCAAACGTTTTTGTCTTAGTCAAAGAGTAACTTTCGCATTCTGAACCAGCTGCAAACGTTTGATGCTAGACATCGGGAGACCAGAAAGCAATACATTACAGTAATCAAGCTGAGGGGTAATAAACTCATCAATTAAAACCTCTGCATCCGATTGGGACAGCACCGAACGAATCTTCGCAATATTACGGAGGTGGTATAAAGCTATTCAAGTAATATTTTTCACGTGTGACTGAAACGACAGATTAGGATCAAATATAACACCTAGATTTTTGACCGAGTCACTATGGATGATATTACATTTGTCTAGGTTCAGGGCAGTGTTTGAAAACAACTCACGACAATGAGCTGGACCAATAATCAACATTTCAGTTTTTTCTGGGTTAAGGCGTAAAAAATTAAGTGACATCCATCTTTGAATCTCAGTAAGGCAAGCCTCCAGATTTCTACAACTTAACTGTCCAGTTGTCTCCAGTGGCACATACAGTTGAGTGTCATCTGCATAGCAATGGAAACTAATATTATACTTGCAGATAATGTCCCCAAGCGGAAGCATATAAATACTAAAAAGAAGTACAGAGCCCTGTGGAACGCCACATGGGACATTAGAGTGTTTAGAGGTCAGATTGCCGTAAATAACACATTGCGTCCTGTCTGAAAGGTAGGACCTAAACCACGAGTACAGTTCCTGAAATACCAATGCATTCCAGACGAACAAGTAATATGCTGTGGTCGACAGTATCAAAAGCAGCACTGAGATCCAGCAGCAGTAACATTGATGAGGCACCGGAATCTATTGCTAATGCTTACTTTAGCTATGGCTGTCTCAGTAGTGTGATTTGCCTTAAATGCTGACTTGACAGTTTTAAAGAGGTTATTTTCCGACATGAAGTCATTTAGCTGCTGTGCAATGACCTTTTCAAGTAATTTTGCAAAAAATGGCAGATTTGACACTGGCTTGTAATTACCTAGGCTTTCTGGGTCATTGTAAAGTCGCTTAAGCATGGGTTTAATGACGGCAGACTTGAAGGCTACAGGAAGAATACCTGAGGATAGCAATATACTAATAATATTCAATGGTCCTAAGATTCCAAACAGATCCTTCACCAGTGAAGCTGGAAACGGATCAAGCAGGCAAGTAGTTTGTTTGGCCCTACTGACCATCTGTGTAAGACTATCAAGGGACAAATCATTGAAACTGGAGAATGTTTCTGAACAACCGCCGACACGGTCCTAACCTAACCCTCCGCATCTTTGGGGTAGAACGAGGCTGCAGAGCGTTCATTTAAGATTTCATTCCTGATGAGTTAAATCTTTTTATTAAAAAATTCCATAAAGTGATTAGCAGAATAAGTAGAACTATTTGGGTTAAGTTGTTGTCTGGTAAGTTTCGCCATTGTGTCAGACAAAAATTTCGGATTATTTATATGTATAACCATAATCTTAGAGAAAAACAATGCTTTAGCTGAGGCAAGAGCTACTTTATATTTCAGCTAGCTGTCACACCAGGCCAGTCGGAAGACCTCCAGCTTTGTAGTGCACCATTTTCATTAAAGTTTCCTGCAACCTTGTTTGAGTGACCTGGTTTCTTTAGTAAACCAATGTGTATGCTTCTTAGGTCGAAATGTATGCCTTAGAGGCACCACAAAATTAAAAACATTGACCAAAGCAGTATTAAAGTATGTTTGTAAGTCTCAACAGACCCAATGTACGAAGGGAAGGCCGCAGTTACCAAAGGTAATAGTTCTTTAAAAGCTAATGCCGTTGCAGGGCGGACATCGCGACTACTCAAGCCTACATTTTCCTTATCGCAGTAAACATTAAACAGCACCTCACACTTAAGATAGTGATCAGAGATGGTATCAGGATACGGTAACACTGTAACATTTGAGGCTACTACACCCCGGGTCAGAACAAGATCTAGATTGTCCCCATCTTTATGAGTGGGCAACTTTTTGATTAAAACCAAATGTATCAATCAGTGACTTAAAAGCAACCCCAAGTGAATTTGATGGGGAATTTATGTGAACATTAAAATCACCAATAATTACAACATTGTCCGCATAAGTTACTAAGTCTGTTAACAGTTCTGAAAATTCATCCAAAAATTTTGAATATGGTCCAGGTGGGCGATACACAACAACTACATACATTGGTGTTGACATTAAGGACCTCATAACAAGTGCTTCAAACGTTTTAAAAACAGTAGGGGTACCAGGAGTAAATTTCAACTTACTTTCCGATATAAGAGCAATGCCGCTACCTTTTTTGCATGGTCGTGCCAAGTACGAACTCACAAACCAAACGAGTACTCTCTTATCCACACGCTTGTTCAGTTCCACTACTACTCCAGTTCTGTCTTTCACAATTTCATTTCTCAATCTATCCAATCTTGTCACTCCTAACATACTCCTCAAACACTTCATCTAAAAAAAAATAATTTCCTTCTCAAATCTGCGTTCAGGCTCCAAGTATATGCACCATACAACACAGTCGGCAAAATCACATTCTCATACAGTCCTCTCTTTGTATCCATACTCATATTCTTGTTACTCATCACTCTCTTCAGAGCACCCAAAACCTTGCTTCCTTGTGCTTTCTTGTCCCTCCATTCTGAGCAATACTTCGCACTCCATTCCACCAACTGCAGCCACATCATAACCCAAGTACCTAAAGCTTTCAACTTCTCCCAGTACCTGTCCATTCAACCTTATTTCTAACGCCATGCCCACTCCACCCAGTGAACACTTCATCACCTTACCCTTCCCAGCATAACTTACACCTATCACACACGCTTTCATCTAGAGCAGGGGTCAGCAACCTTTTCGGTGTAGAGTGCCACTTTCAAATTTCCTTGTAAATCAGTGTGCCAAACCAAGATTAATGACTCGCACAATAATTTTTTATATCCAACAGAGCTGTAATTTTACACCAGTCCAAATATACAACATGAATATACATTGAAATCGTATAACTGTATACCGTATAATTTTATCTTCCACTATTCTTGTTCATCAACAAACTAAAAAGGCATTTTACCAGCCAAAATCTGACTCCCCTGCTACTATGGACCCTGTTTGAGATATAGACTTGTAGGGTAACCTTCTGTGACATAAATATGTCAGCACAATGATTTTGAAGAGCTTCAGAACATTTCTCATAATATTACTATTATTAATACCAATAATAGTAGTAATAAAACGAACTAGATTTGTGTACAATTAGTTGTGATCGTGGATATCCTATCATACATTGATTCGTCTCCGGTGTTGGTGACTTTTTCTTCCGGGTTAACAAACGCATTTTGTAGAATATGATCGCGCTTTATTGTTTTAATAAACGCGTTATATAGACTACGATCGCTTAATTGTTTTTATTAGCTCGCTTTATTGTTTTAATGAACATATTATATAGAATGCGATCGCTTTTGTCGGAAGCTCAGCAAAATGCGCTTTCACGCGAGGGGGGGAGGATTTTGCAGGGGAGGGTTGGACACAGCGCGTTTTAAGTTATCCGCTTTTTCAGACTCGTCCTTGAAATCATGTTCATTTTTCGTCTCGTAATGACGGGTAACACTTGACGTGCGAGGTACAACGCTCTCGAGGCATAATGCACAAACAGCACGGTCATTTTTTGCACAAAGCCCCATTGCCACTGGTTAACCCCTCGCGTGCCACAGCTGGCACGCGTGCCATAGGTTGCCGACCCCTGATCTAGAGGGATGAAAGCATGACCCACTTGGGTGCCGAGGAGCTTAACTTCTTTGGGTGTTTGGGTGTTTGGCCATTTGGGTTGCCCATGGTCAATTTTTTGTGTTTTTGTTACTTTTTCCTTTTTTCCTTTCTCTGTTGTTGTGTATGTGTTTGTCTTGCTGTCGGTCACCCTTCTCGAGGGATATGGCCAAGGTAGATGGATAGAAACGTTCCTGATCGGAATCTTCGCTCGGAAAATGTTGGTCTACTAGTGATATCAACCTCAGTGTAACTGTTTAATTCTAGCCTTAAAAAACAAACTTATATTCCTTAGCTTTTGAATGAACGGTATTTCATGTCGACAATGTCTGTGTAGTGTTTGTTGATTCCTTTGAAACATTCATTTCAGCCTGGTCATCCTGGAAGATGGATTACCTCTTGTGCGGCCCCTTTCAAGGTTTCTTAATTTCCTCATGCTGAGCTTTTACATTTTTCCTTGCCCTTATGTAGATTTTAGATCAGGGGTTGGTTCAAAAATAGTCTGTAGTCTGTACAGCCCTTTGAGACTTCTTATAATTAAAGGATGTACAAATAAACATGACTTGAATGGTGACAACTCCAAAACGACTATCGTTGGGAATAACGCCATTATAAATAATGCTGTTACGTAAGTGTTATATTTTCAATATCTTCGTAATCTTATTTTTTCAGTCTTTACCATCACTGACGGTCAAAATTGGTGTGTTACTTTGGCTGCAGAATGCCAAGGGCGGCGTGCCCCCCTTAACACAGCGGATGCTGTTTACAGCTGCGCAGTTTTCCGCTCTGCACTTTTTTTTTTCATGTATCTGATCCGAGATCATACATCATAAAATCATTGCTCCTCTTTTTTTCTTAGGTGATTGTGTGCATATATTTGTGTTCTACAGTATATCTCTTCATAATACTCCAGCCTTTCCCGCGCATGTTTGACTCGTAGCTGGTTCAAGCTGACAGGAAACCCACAGAGGTGAATAAAAGATAGTAAATTTATGTGTATTTGTATAGCCCTCACAAGGAGTCTCAAAGTACTGATCAGGCCACAGACTATTGCATACTCCAGACTATTATTACACCATCCCCTAAAACTTAACAAGGGCAAGGAAAAACTCAAAAACCTCAGCATGAGGAAAATGAAGAAACCTTGAGAAGGGACCACACATGAGGTAATCCATCTAGAATAACCAGGCTGCAATGGATGTAGCATTAACAATAAATGAAATTAAAATATAAATAATTAAGGTATAATATGAAATAAAAATGATATTGATATTATGATATTATCAATATGGCCCCTGTTCGGCTGCGGCTACATCGGCTCGCTACAGTTTTTTACACTTCGGCCATAAGACCCAGTCTTCGACTCAGTTTTGACGGCGCACAAAGTCATGGTCATGGATTCAACATGGCGGCGCATGGATGCTGCGGCTAGTTGCTCTCCAGCTAATCTTCTATTTATTGCCGTTCTCTTGTCTTTTTTGCTTTCATTTTTAGACACATGTGTGGCCAAAAATACTTACAGTGGGGACGAACTTATTCGGTTGGGTGGGTGTTTAAATTTCGACTTTTCGGGCACTTTTTACACCGCCTATGATACGCAAGTAGCCATGTAGCACGCACGTTGAAAAAGGGTGGCGGTGTCTTGCTCATTTCTGAAAAATCGCTCAAATTTAATCCTCGTACCTCTAATAATTACAAGGTGTTTGAGGCTCTTGTGATGCGGTCCTCTCTATTGTCAATTTATGTAATAACTATCTATCGCGCACCTGGGCCATACACAACTTTCTTAGACGAATTTGCTGAACTTTTGTCTGAACTAGTAACCTATGCAGACAAAATTATAATTATGGGGGACTTTAACATTCATATGAACTCCCCACTCAGTTCACTTACTATTGCATTTAGGTCTCTAATTGATGCATTTGGTTTTAATCAACTGGTTGATTTGCCAACCCATAAAGATGGAAACACGCTAGACTTGGTTCTGACTCGAGGAGTTTTAACCTCAAACATTATGGTGTTACCGTGTACTACCGTTATCTGGGATCATTATTTAGTTACATTTGAGGTGCTAGCTAAATGTAGTGTTAATAAAGCTGAAGGATTTAGCGGACGCAATATAAGCACTGGCACAGTTTCTGAGCTCTTTGAACTCCTTCCTGGAGCAGTTGTGTCCTTTCCTTCATATAATGGCTCGATTGACTCACTCATGAATGAGTTCAATACTACTCTGACTAGTGTCCTGGATTCAATAGCGCCCATAAAGCAAAAATTACGTCCTAAAAGACGCACGCCTTGGTTTACTGATGAAACTAGAACCCTTAAACAAGAATGCAGGAAATTGGAAAGAAAATGGCGCGCTACCAAGCTTGAGGTTTCCATCAAACCTGGTGTGACAGCTTGTTAAAGTATAAAGCGGCCCTTGCCTCTGCAAAATCGGCCTACCTTTCGAAGGTGATTGCGTCTCAAAAGAACAATCCCAAAGTCCTTTTTGACACTGTAGCATCGCTTACAAGGCAACAGACTATCGCAGATAGTTCGACGCACTCTGCTCTTTGCAAAATGGCGGCGCCCTGTACGGCTGCGGCTGCATCTGCTCCCAACAGTTTCTCACATTTTGGTCAAAAACCCCAGTCTTCGACTCAGTTTTTGAGGGCGAACAAAGACAACTCTAACTGCAGATTAATATACGATCGCAGTTTTTTGCTGGATATACGAACATCCAGAAATCCAACGCTCATTTCTACGATCACTCTGGAGTGTTTACTTAACCTCGGAGTGCTACGTCAACAAGACCCAGCGGCCTACAAAGCAGCGAAGAAAAGTGGCAAGAGGAAGCGCTGTGACCGGGGGAGGAAACGAGGTTGTCGGGCCGGGCTAACGGCTAGGCTGTAGGCTAAACCCTTCAAAACGCCTCTCCCATCCATTTTCCTCTCCAACGTTCGCTCCCTGGACAACAAAATGGACCATTTACAAGTGGAACTTACATCGAACCGCGAGATGACGAACTGTTGTGCTTTAATTCTGACGGAGACATGGCTAAATCTATCCCGGATGACGCTGTTAGCATTGTGGGGCTAACTGCTTTCCACGCTGATAGAAGCGGCGAGCTCACCGGTAAGAGCAGGGGTGGCGGACTATGCATTTATACCAACAACAACTGGTGTAGAAATGCTAAGATAATCTCGAATCACTGCTCACGAGACATTGAACTTTTGACGGTGATCTGCAGACCCTACTACCTACCGAGGGAGTTTAGTGCTACCATCATTACTGCCGTGTACGTGCCACCCAGCGCTAATACTAAGGAGGCAATGGACGTTCTCTACCGAACTGTGAGTGAACTGCAGCATGCTTACACCGAGTGCATTTTCATTGCGGCGGGGGACTTTAACCAGGCCAACATGAAAACAGTTCTCCCGCATTTCCACCAGCATGTCAACTTTGCTACAAGAGGTAGGAACACATTAGACTTGGCCTACACAAATATCAGAGGAGCATAAAGAGCAGCCCCCCGCCCCCACTTGGCTCATCAGATCACCTTTCTGTTATGCTAATTCCTGCATACAAGCCCCTGCTGACCAGAGAAAAACCTACAGTGAAGCAGGTTAGGGTGTGGACTGAGGGGGCAATGGAGGCACTACAGGACTGCTTTGAATGCACAGATTGGGACATGTTTAAATCGGCTGCCACTTACAACAACAAAATAAATATAGATGAGTACGCCATGTCTGTGTCAGCCTACATCAGTAAAAGCGCAGAAGACGTCAGCAATACCAAATCCATCTGCACCCGTGCCAATCAGAAGCCCTGGATGACTGCAGAGATACGCAAACTGCTAAAGGTACGGAACCTTGCCTTTAAATATGGTGACGAGGAGGCGCTGAGATCAGCGAGGGCTAACCTGAACCGTGCTATCAGACTAGCAAAGCGATCGCACAGTCAAAAAATCCAGGACCGTTTCCTCACCACAACCAACACCAGGGATATGTGGAAAGGCATTCCGGCCATCACCAGATACAAGCCAACCACCGCCCCAGTGCAGGACACTAGCATGGTATTTCTGAATGACCTCAACAACTTCTTTGGGAGGTTCGAGGCACAAAATGGCACCCCTGCAGCGAAAGCGGTTCCAAATCATGACGTAAGAGCGCTCCACCTGGACTCAACTGACGTGAGGAAGACCCTGAGAAGGGTCAACACACGGAAGGCTCCAGGCCCGGACAACATTCCAGGGCGGGTCCTTAGGGAGTGTGCCGATCAGCTGGCTTGTGTACTAACAGACATTTTCAACACCTCGCTAGACCAAGCCACAGTACCATCATGCTTCAAGATTGCCACCATCATCCCAGTGCCAAAGAAACCCCAGATCTTATCATTCAACGATTACCGGCCCGTTGCACTGACTCCCATCATAATGAAGTGCTTTGAGAGACTGGTTAAAGAGCACATCACCTCCAGTCTCCCCTCCTCACTCGACCCCTTTCAGTTTGCCTACCGGACAAACCGCTCCACCGGGGATGCCATCACCTCTGCGCTTCACCTGAGCCTGACACACCTAGAGGAGAAGAACACCCATGTGCGGATGCTGTTCCTGGACTTCAGTTCAGCATTCAACACCATCATCCCACAACACCTGGTAGACAAAATGAGACTCCTGGGTTTTAACACCCCCCAGCGGAACTGGCTGCTGGACTTCCTCACTGACAGACCCCAGTCAGTGCGGATTGGTCAGAACATCTCCGATGTCATCAACCTCAGCACGGGCTCCCCCCAAGGCTGTGTCCTGAGCCCCTTGCTGTTCACCCTGATGACACACGACTGCGTCCCTAGGTCCGTCACAAACCACATCGTGAAGTTTGCAGACGACACAACAGTGGTGGGCCTCATCAGGGACGACAACGACCTGGCCTACAGAGAGGAGGTGGAGCAGTTGGTGGGCTGGTGCAGGGACAACAGCCTGGTCCTGAATGTTGACAAAACTAAAGAGATCATTGTCGACTTCAGAAAAAAACAGCCCAACCATGCCCCACTTTTCATCAACAACAAGGCTGTGGAGGTTGTCAGCAGCATCAAGTTCCTAGGGGTGCTCATCACAAACAAACTCACCTAGTCCGTGAACACTGCATCACTGGTTAAGAGGGCACAGCAGCGCCTGTACTTCCTGCGGAGGATGAGGAGAGCCCACCTGCCCCCACCCTCCCTCATCACATTTTACAGGGGCACCATAGAGAGTATCCTGACCAGCTGTATCTCTGTGTGGTGTGGAGGATGCAGCGCTACCGACTGGGGTAGTGTGAGGAGGGTGACGAGGACAGCAGAGAAAATCATCGGGACTTCTCTTCCCTCCATTTAGGACATTGGCCAGAAGCGCTGCCTATCCCAAGCTAAGAACATTATCAGGGACCCCTCTCACCCGCATCATGGACTGTTCACTCTGCTAGCCTCTGGGAAGAGGTACTGCAGTGTGCGGTGCAGGACCACCAGGTTCCACAATAGTCTTGTCCCCCTGGCCATTAGACTGTTAAATGGTCACTCAAACACATAGTAAATCTAAACTGCTGCTAATCTGTACATCTGTGGGTTTTGTTTGACTTTTGCACTACTGGCAGTTCTTTATAGCTAGCCACTCCTTGCACATCTGTTTCTCTGCACTATTGTACTTACAGCGTTATTGTTACAGTGTTATTGTTACTGTTTACCTGACGTGTTACCTGACTGCCCATTTTGCACATCTGGTTAGCTACTCCTCTTGCACTATTTGCGCTACTGTAAAATACTATACATAGCCATAATTATTTAGTATATTATTAGCACTCAATACTACAACTCAATACATTTTATTTATATCTGTACATTCAAGGAAACTGTGCGGGTCAGATGTATCGACATCTCGTTCTGTATACACGTGTACTAGAATGACAATAAAGTAGATCTGAATCTGAATGACTTAATGGTCTTCTTTACTAAGAAGATTCAATGCATACAGGAAGAAATTGCTAAAGACATTATTAATACCACACATATTAAAGGGCTGAAATCTACAGATGCATGACAGGGTGGCTGTCCAGGGAAAATGTCCAGTTTTAGTGAACTGTCACTTGATGATCTCAAACAGGTGGTGAATGCGGCCAAACCGACAACTTGCCAGTTCGACCCGCTCCCAGGTTCACTTATTAAAAGTCTTTTTGGCGTCCTTGGACCTTCAGTTCTAAATATTATAAACATATCACTCTCCTCAAGTGTAGTTCCAGCAGCTTTTAAGTCCGCCGTTATTAAACCCACACTGAAACGACCCAACCTTGATCCAGAAATCTTAAGTAATTATAGACCTGTGTCAAACCTACCTTTCCTTTCTAAAGTACTTGAAAAAGTAGTGGCATATTTCACCATATTTAACACAGTGCGTCCTATATGAGAGGTCGGATCTGAACCACGAGAGGACGGTTCCTGAGAGACCAATCCATTTTTCCAACCGTTCTAGTAGGAAATTGTGGTGCACTGTGTCAAAAGCAGCACTAAGATCCAGCAGCAGCAAAAGTGATGAAGCGCCAGAATCCATTGCCAGTAGGAGATAATTTTTTACCTTGATCAGAGCTGTCTCAGTAGAGTGGTTAGCCCTGAATCCTGATTGCATGGATTCAAAAAGGTTATTCTCGGATATGAAATTGCTAAAATCCGTTCAATACTGTCTCAGTCGGATGCGGAAATTATAATTCATGCATTTGTTACCTCCCGTCTCGATTACTGTAATGCACTACTCTCTGGTCTCCCGAAGTCTAGAATCAAGTCTCTTCAGCTGGTACAAAATGCCGCAGCGAGGCTTTTAACTAGGACAAAAAAGTACGATCACATAACACCGATTTTGGCTAACCTGCATTGGCTCCCAGTTAGCCTTAGATGTGATTTCAAGGTTCTCTTAGTATTATACAAAATCATACATAGACTTGCTCCCTCTTATCTTTCAGATCTGATTTGCCCCTATGTCCCGGTCCAAAGCCTACGATCTGAGAGTGCCGGTCTTCTGGTGATCCCAAGAGCAAAGAAGTGTTCTGCTGGTTCGAGAGCGTTCTCCATCCGGGCACCGGTGCTGTGGAATGCTTTTCCCCCTGAGATCCGATCTGCAACCTCAGTGGAAATGTTTAAATCTAAGCTTAAAACTCACTTCTACTCCATAGCTTATGAATAACCTACTCTTCTCGTCGGCTGAAAAATAGTCTGTGTAATATAGTGTAATAATCTGTGAAGCCCTTTGAGACTCTTCGTGATTTAGGGCTATACAAATAAAAATGACTTGACTGACAAAGTCGGCTCGAACTGCAGATTAATATACGATCGCAGTTTTTTTTGCTGGATATGCGATCATCCAGACATCAAGCGCTTGGTGCTACGACCACTCGGGAGTGTTTATTAGCCACGGACTGCTATGTCAACAAGACACAGCGGCCTACAAAGCAGCGAAGCAGAGTGGCAAGACAGCGGCGTGACCGGATGAGGAAGCGAGGTTGTCGGGCCGGGCTAACAGCTAGGCTAAACCCTTCAAAACGCCTCTCCCATCCATTTTCCTCTCCAACGTTCGCTCTCTGGACAATAAACTGGACCATTTAACAACTGGAAGTGGCATCGAACCGCGAGATAACGAACTGCTGCGCTAAAATTCTGACGAAGACATGGTTAATCTTATCTATCCCGGCTGACGCTCAAGAAACTGTGCGGGCCAGATCTATCGACATTTCGTTCTGTATACACGTGTACACGACTGACAATAAAGTAAATCTGAATCTGAATCTGAAATCACAAGAATGACCAGGTTGTAATGGATGTAGCATGAACAAACAATACATAGATATTGTCAATATGAAATACAGATCATTCATAAACTATAGAATAAAAGCCTAGATTCAAACAGTTCTACTGAGGTTGCGGATCTAATCTCAGAGGGCAGAGCATTTCACTGCGCCGATGCCCGAATGGAGAACCCTCTTAAACCTGCATATCTCTTCTTGGTTTTTGGGATCACTAATAGACCAGTGTAACAGAGTTGAAATTTTATTGTTTGAGTTTTTTTGAATCCTCACAAAATCTGTGTTTTTGTTGTATTACTGTTAAAATTCTGGTACCGCATTCATTTGTCAAGCCATGGGCGTGTGCAGCTGTCTTTTTCGTTTGGCACTTTATGGGCTTCTGCGCTTGCCGTACCTTCAGCTCTATCACCTAGTGCTGAAGGTAAGCTGTGCCCAATATCAGTTTGGGTAAAAGTTCATATTTTGCTAAATATAGGAGCTGCTTTCACAAACCATTTTTGTATGTAAATGTATATAAGTTGTTTTAAATGATGCATAAAAAAGCACTAATCACAAGTAAAGTAATGCAGCTTGAAACGATGATTACTGCGATGCAACATGTTTCAATACAACCACGATGTGCGGCATGTTGAGTGATGTCCCGTTTTTGTATTTTTGTTAATGTTTTAGATGTATGCAGTAGTGCACAGACGCCCTGACTTGTTTGTATTGTTTAATAAATGCAAGTACGTGGGAAAGCTACGTTGATTGTTTTTATTAAGGTTTCACTATCATTGTGCTCGTATGTTGTTTGCTTGCTGTGTCTTCAGCTCTATCACCTCGTGCTGAAGATGTATGCAGTTGTGCACAGATGCCCTGACTTATTTGTATTGTTTATTGAATGCAGCCAATAAACCGAGTGACTGTGAACCCTTGTGTTGCGCATGATTGAGGGTCGTTACACCAGCATTTTCAGAGCGAAGGCTCCGGACCAGAACATAGGGGGAAAATAGCCCACCAGTGCTGGGTCATCGTGATTTTCAAGTAAAATGATACACGCTCCCCTACTTACGACCATTTGACTTACGAAAAACGGTGGATAAGAACATTTTTTTCGGGAAAAATATCCCAACATTGCTGTAAGTTGGATTTTGTTCCGAGTAGAGGACAGTATTGTAGTGCTTTTTTCTGCCATCTGGCGCTGTGAGAGGGCTACTTCCTAGTTTGTATGTAAACATCCTGGACTGAATCTCCAGCGTGCTAGGAACTTTGACCTTTTAATTATTTAATTACTCATGTATTTATTCAATATGGTTGGTGTAAAGTGTAAAGAAGAGGCGAGCCGTTTCTTTTGAAATGAAAGTGGAATAAGAAAGCTTGATGCTGTTGAGAAAATTGTTGGACTACTTTTCTCAGCTACTCTTGAAGCTCATCTTCCAAAAGTTAGTTAAACTCAACTTTATTTATCTTTATAGAGCATATTATTTTATTAAATGTTTATTTTTTAGGACAAAACAATACAGGTTACGTATTCAAGCATTAAACTTACTTATATAAACCTTAAACATACAAAATATAGCACTGAAGCAACTTGCGAACATATTCAACTTACGACCGATCTTCCGGAACTCGTTCGTAATGCCGTGACTGCCTAAGTGAAGTCACCTGGGGCAATTGTTTGGCGCGCTGGAGCGCACTTCCTGATTGGCTGACGTTCTCCACTTAAGCGGTCTGCGTCCAGAGATGGTCGTCCGAGTGTACTCTTGTATCCCTGAGTGTTTCTCCAGACTACAAGGTACCCATGACTCCTCTTGCCTGATTCATGCCTGCCTTCCGTTTTTGACCTGTTTCCGTTCCACGTTTTGCGACCTACTCTCCCGCCTTGGCCATCGACTTACCCGCTACGCTGCACCTTCCGTCTACCCGTCATGGAGCTGCCATTCCACCCGAAGACGACCAACAAGCGCCGACGTCCCAAATCAGCTCCAACATCTCTTTCAAATAAAAACTCTTCTGAAACTAACCTATTGGATCCAAGAGTCCGTTCTGGTTCATGACACGTAAGTAGGGCACTGTCTGTATTTCTATTGCTTGACTGAGTGTATTTAACCATACCTACAAAAATTAGCCTGGTAATCACATAGTAAAAACATAGATTCAATTTATTAAATTACACTTAATGTTTTTTACTGCTGATTTTATTTCATCTGTTTCCATTTGTTGCACTTCAAGTGTAGGATATATCTGTTGCTGATGAGTTACAATGAATATTACAAGGTTCTATAACACAACTACCTTTCTGTTCTTCTTTATTCAACTGACTTAAACACTGCTCAGCATTTTTCAAATTCATTGACATGCCACAACTTATTTTTAAAGTAAGGGAAATAGTTACTTTCCCTGGTAACTAGTTACTTTTTCTATGGAGTGATTCAGGAACTAACTCTTACTCTTTTTGCAAGAAGTAGTGAGTAACGAATTAATTTTTTAAGTGGCGTGACCAACACTGGTGCTAATACGTACCAAAAAGTAATTATGAGCTTCAAAAAGGTTGGTGAGCCCTTATTTACCGTGTACTGTACATGTACATTACTGTATTACCAGCCAGTAATAGCAAACGTAACGCAAGATGCACCCAAGCTCATTTTTTCCCGCTGAGCATGCCAGGATCTTCTTTCAAGCCGATGGGCTGTGAATGCCACTGACTTCTTCAAGGCACAAGGCAGCGGAGAAATCAAGAAGCACCGTGGTCAACTTGTCCTCCTAAAATTGTACTTTGTAAAAATAATTGATATCTAGATCTTGTTGACTTAACGTCAGCTGGAAGAACTGTCATTTTGTGTAAAAAAGTGGGAACGGACTTCCTGACTTCAAGGGAGTTTTTCCACAACTACCCCACTCCAAATGCAGGTCAGTGTGGCAATACAATTTTATCTGTGTTGAGGTGGACCTACAGAGCCGTGAAAAAGTACTTGCCTGCTTCCCGAAGTCTGTGTTTTATGCATATTTGTCCCTGCTGGTGTAGACATTCTGTCTTTCGCTGCATGTTCAACTCCAGGGACCAGACCGAGTATTTGAATGAAGGGAAAAGATCTGAGCGTATCTTAGTTGAGGACTTTAAGTGCAAAGTTACAAAATAAAAACAGCGGTGTACACTGGGCTTATTAATCAGGAGAGCGTTCTCCCACAAAAGGGCATCAAAATGTCTCACCCCTCTCTGTAGGAAAAATACGTGCATTTGACAAAATACAAATGAAACTTATTTCGGCTGCAATTTTCCAGAGAAAAAGTTCATCAAAAGATACCTTTGTTCTGACTGGATCTGTTTTGCTTTTGCAGGTTTTCTGATAAGAATGTGGTAGATTCAGACTCTTTTTTTCTTTTTTTGAACACTGTGCTATTTCCACCCCAGATGTAACAGGCTGCACACCTTACAAAAAGATAATTTTTTGGATTCATAAGTCCACAAAAAAAGGAGAGAAAGCTTACCACATGGCGGCGCATGGATACATGCTTGCGGCTCGTTGCTCTCCAGCTAATCTTCTATTTATTGCCGTTCTCTTGTCTTTTTTGCTTTCACTTTTGGACACATGTGTGGCCAAAAATACTTACAGTAGGGACAAACTTATTCGGTTGGGTGGGCGTCTAAATTTCGACTTTTCGGGCACTTTTTATACCGCCTATGATATACCGAGCGAACTTCAAAGAGACCCGGCATCCTTGTGGACGGCTATTCCGCTTAAGAAACGACGACAACGGCGCCGTAAGGACAGAAAACAGAAGCGTGGTTGCCGTGCAGGTAGATGTGTGAAGCGTGTGAAGTCCAAGCAGCAAGATGGACGCGAGGAAGGACGCGAGGATGTAACTAATTCCACCATTCATCCCTCGCCGGACAACCCACACGAAAAGCCACAAGAGCGTCAGCTTTTGAAGATTTCGACAAAGACTACAAAGAGTTCAGCTAAGTCAAATGATTCAGCAAAGCTGAAATTTGGTCTGTTAAATATTAGATCGCTTGCTCCAAAAGCTTTACTTGTTGATAACATTATTCGCGCTAAATTATGCTTCTCCCCCAGACTACGAGAGTAGCCATATAGCACGCACGTTGAAAAGGGGTGGTGGTGTTGCGCTAATTTCTGAAAAATCGCTCAAATTTAATCCACGTACCTCTAATAATTACAAGGCGTTTGAGGCTCTTGTGATGCGGTCCTCTCTATTGTCAATTAATGTAATAACTATCTATCGTGCACCTGGGCCATACACAACTTTCTTAGACGAATTTGCTGAACTTTTGTCTGAACTAGTAACCTATGCAGACAAAATTATAATTATGGGAGACTTTAACATTCATATGAACTCCCCACTCAATTCACTTACTTTTGCGTTTAGGTCTCTAATTGATGCATTTGGCTTTAATCAACTGGTTGATTTGCCAACCCATAAAAATGGGAACACGCTAGACTTGATTCTGACTCGAGGAGTTTTAACCTCAAACATTATGGTGTTACCGTGTACTACCGTTATCTCGGATCATTATTTAGTTACATTTGAGGTGCTAGCTAAGTGTAGTGTTAAAAAAGCTGAAGTATTTAGCGGACGCAAAATAAGCACTGGCACAGTTTCTGAGCTCTTTGAACTCCTTCCTGGAGCAGTTGCGTCCTTTCCTACATACAATGGCTCGATTGACTCACTCATGAATGGGTTCAATACCACCCTGACTATGCTGTATTCAATAGCGCCCATAAAACTAAAATCACGTCCTAAAAGACGCACGCCTTGGTTTACTGATGAAACTAGAACCCTTAAACAAGAATGCAGGAAATTGGAAAGAAAATGGCGCGCTACCAAGCTTGAGGTTTTCCATCAAACCTGGTGTGACAGCTTGTTAAAGTATAAAGCGGCCCTTGCCTCTGCAAAATCGGCCTACCTTTCGAAGGTGATTGTGCCTCAAAAGAACAACCCCAAAGCCCTTTTTGACACTGTAGCATCGCTTACAAGGCAACAGACTATCGCAGATAGTTCGACACACTCTGCTCAGGACTTAATGGTCTTCTTTACTAAGAAGATTCAATGCATACAGGAAGAAATTGCTAAAGAAATTATTAATACCACACATATTAAAGGACTGAAATTTACAGATGCATGACAGGGTGGCTGCCTTGGGAAAATGGCCGGTTTTAGTGAACTGTCACTTGATGATCTCAAACAGGTGGTAAATGCGGCCAAACCGACAACTTGCCAGTTCGACCCGCTCCCAGGTTCACTTATTAAAAGTCTTTTTGGCGTCCTTGGATCTTCAGTTCTAAATATTATAAACATATCACTCTCCTCAGGTGTAGTTCCAGCAGCTTTTAAGTCCGCCGTTATTAAACCCACACTGAAACGACCCAACCTTGATCCAGAAATATTAAGTAATTACAGACCTGTGTCAAACCTACCTTTCCTCTCTAAAGTACTCGAAAAAGTAGTGGCACAGCAGCTGAATGCTTTCATGTCTGAGAATAACCTTTTTGAATTCATGCAATCAGGATTCAGGGCTAACCACTCTACTGAGACAGTTCTGATCAAGGTAACAAATGATCTCCTAATGTCAATGGATTCTGGCGCTTCATCACTTTTGCTGCTGCTGGATCTTAGTGCTGCTTTTGACACAGTGCACCACAATATCCTACTAGAACGGTTGGAAAAATGGATTGGTCTCTCAGGAACCGTCCTCTCGTGGTTCAGATCCTACCTCTCAGATAGGACGCACTGTGATAAATATGGTGAAATGACATCTGAGCCCTTTAATGTTACCTGCGGTGTTCCGCAGGGTTCAGTGCTTGGCCCCCTTCTTTTCAACATTTACATGCTTCCATTAGGTGACATTATTCGCAAGTACAATATCAGCTTCCACTGCTACGCAGACGACACTCAACTCTATCTTCCGTTGGAGGAATCTTCCACACTAAACTGTGGAAATTTGGAGGCCTGCCTCACTGAGATAAAAGAGTGGATGTCACTCAATTTCTTGCGTCTTAACTCTGAAAAGACCGAAATGTTAGTCATTGGTCCATCAAAATGCCGTGACTTATTCTCAAAAACTGCTGTGAACATTGACAAATGTCACATCACACAGAGTGACTCAGTTAAAAATTTAGGTGTCATATTTGACCCTGATCTAACCTTTGAGATGCATGTAAAGAAAATTACTAGAACCGCTTTCTTCCATCTTCGTAACATTGCCAAAATCCGTTCAATACTGTCTCAGTCTGATGCGGAAACTATAATTCATGCATTTGTTACCTCCCGTCTCGATTACTGTAATGCACTACTCTCCGGTCTCCCGAAGTCCAGAATCAAGTCTCTTCAGCTAGTACAAAATGCCGCAGCGAGGCTTTTAACTAGGACAAAAAAGTACGATCACATAACACCGATTTTGGCTAACTTGCACTGGCTCCCAGTTAGCCAAAGATGTGACTTCAAGGTTCTCTTAGTATTGTACAAAATCATACATGGACTTGCTCCCTCTTATCTTTCAGATCTGATCTGCCCCTATGTCCCGGTCTGAAGCCTACGATCTGAGAGTGCCGGTCTTCTGGTGATCCCGAGAGCAAAGAAGTGTTCTGCTGGTTCGAGAGCGTTCTCCATCCGGGCACCGGTGCTGTGGAATGCTCTTCCCCCTGAGATCCGATCTGCAACCTCAGTGGAAATGTTTAAATCTAAACTTAAAACTCACTTCTACTCCATTGCATATGAATAATAACCTACTCTTCTTGTCGGCTGAAAAATAGTCTGTGTAACATAGTGTACTAATCTGTGAAGCCCTTAGAGACTTATTGTGATTAAGGGCTATACAAATAAAAATGACTTGACTTGACTTGACTTAACACAAAATATTCCTCCAAAAGTCTCGAGGATAATCAAGATGCTTATATTGCAAATGTGAGACAAATTTCTGTGTTCTTTTGTGGCAGCAGTGGTTTCTCCAAGAGGACGACTACAAACTACGGAGTTTTTTTCCATTTATACCCAGCCTTTCTCAAAGAAAGACAAAAAGAAGGGAAAACATTTTTAATTTTTATTTTTTTCCATTTTCCTTTTTTTTCATTGAGTTTGACTATTTGTCTTATTTAGTTTTTCTCTCTTTCCTTTTTCATTTTTTGCTTTTTTATTTTGTTTTGAAATGTTGATTCCATTCATTAAAGCACCAAAAAATGAAAACCTTTCTGGCCCTATTTGAAGACGTAATTGTGCCCTCTTGTTTAGTCACAATATACTTGTGACTAACCACAGTGTAGGGAAGCCAAGTTCACTTCCACAGGCCAGAGCCAAAATTGATTGCCAACACCTGTGTTGAATCAATATATCTCATCTCATCACCTGCACCGCTTATCCTCAGTAGGGTCACGGGGATGCTGGAGCCCATCCCAGCAATCATCGGGCAGTGGGCAGGGGACACCCTGGACTAGTTACCAGCCAATCGCAGGGCACACGGGGACAGACAACTCACTCGCTCGCTCAGTCACACCTAGGGACAATTTGGACCGGCCAATTCACCTGAAATGCATGTTTTTGGAATGTGGGAGGAAACCGGAGTGCCCGGAGGAAACCCATGCAAGCACGGGGAAAACATACAAACTCCGCACAGTAAGGCCGGGAGCTGGATTTGAACCCACTCAGGAGGTTCCCACGACCTCAGAACTGTGCCGCACACACGCTAACCACTGCGCCGCCGTGCTGCCCTGAATTAATATATGATTTACTTAAATTTAATATGTTACACAAACTGAAGTAGGCTACAAAATACCGAAATCACAATTGACATGCCGAAATTCCAGAATAAATTAGAAAGAAAGTGATTGAAATCTATCAGTCAAGAAAAAGGTCACAAAGCCATTCTCAAGGCTGTAGGGGTTCAGCGACCCGCTATCAGAGCCATTATTCACAAAAGGAAAAAACTGGGAACTGTGGGAAAACTTCTCAGGAGTGGTCGACCAATTAAGATTACGCCAAAAGTATGACTAAAGCTCCTCCAGGAGGTAACAAACGAACTTTGAAAAACATCCAAGGAACTGCATGCCTCACTGCCCTCGGTTAAGGTCACTGTTCATTACTCTACTATAAGAAAGAAAGAAGGAAAAACGGCATTATGGGAAAGTTCCCTGGCAGAAACCACTGCTGTCACAAAAGAACACAGAAATTCATCTCACATTTGCCAAAAAAGCATCTTGATTATTCTCAAGACTTTTGGAGAAATATTTTGTGAGTCAAAAAAAGGTGTGCAGCTTCTCACATCTGGCATAAAAATAGCACAGTATTTGATAAAAACGACCATGATGCCAACACTAAAGTACGGTGGTGGCAGTGTGATAGTCTGGGGCTGCTGTGGTTAACAGAATAATGAAATCTGGTGATTACCAGCAGATCCTGAATGAGAACGTTCAGCCATCAGTACGTGCCCTCAAACTCAAGCGCTTTTGGATCATGCAGCATGACAATGATTCAAGCACACCAGCGTGTCAACTTCTGAATGGCTCAAAAAAACAAACATAAAATGAAGGCTCAGGAGTGGCCAAGTGAAAGTCCAGATTTAAATCCAATTGAGACGCTGTGGTGTGACCATAAATGGGCGGTGAAATGCTAGAAAAGTTTGGCTTGCTCATCTGCTAGGTGATTGCCTGGGAAGTTGCAGTGGCCTGGGACCCATAACAACTGGATCCTTTGGTGGTGAAAGGCCACAAGTTTGGACTTGATATAAGAATCTAGGTTACTTGTATTGTCGAGGGATTCAAGCAGGGACCCCGAGGGTCTGTAATGATGGTACGGAATATCCACTTCTGAGTTTGGATCAATACCCGAGTACAAGAGCGACTTGCTTCCCGCGCCCAGCGAACACAAGCAGGGATCGTGGGTGCAGCCCTTCCTCTCTCTTTCAATAAAACTTGTGGTAAACGTCACGCAAGTGGGTCCTGTTTCCGTTCTGATCCTGACACTCCAGAGTACATATTGCAAAGAGGTTTAAAAAATATATTGACGTTACTTGTACAGTTTGTTCTACTGACTCTGAAACTGTAACACATTTATTTTGGCACTGCCTTTTGGTGAAATAATTCTGGTCTGAAATTTATAATTTTATTGCTGTCAAGATTGACAATGGCTTTAAATTATTTTGGAACGATATTGTGTTCAGGGTGTTTCTATATTTCAGTGGTGAGCTCATTCGTCTAACATGTGAAAGGTCCCTGATTCAAGACTGGGTGGGTATATATGTTGGCTTGGAGAGGGATGGTTGCCACCAGGCTGTACCTGTCCAAGACACGGCACAGGAAGCGGTTCCTCTACGACTCAAGTGGTTAGGGGATCTAAACAAATAAACATTAGGTTTTTTTAAGGGTTATTGTTCTATCTTCTTTATTCATTATCCATAATCTGTTATCGGTCAGTTCATAATACGCTACAAAACCTAGGAGCCGGGACTCTTACTCTCAGCCAAAAGGCCAAGCTAAGGTCCTAGCCTTAAAGCCTTACTGTGATCATTGCGAATGCACCGTTCCCGGAGGTACTGCAATACCGGGCCAATGCGTGGAGTGGACAGAGCAAGCTCTCCATCTGCACCAGCTGCCTTGCTGGTTTGCAGCCTCCTCAGCTCTCCACACACCTGGGCTGTCCTCCATGCCGGTGTCCTCAGGGGGAGGGACAGCTGCAGTACTCTGGGGTGAGGACGAGTTGGGGTGGTCAAACCTGTTAAAAAAGTTGTTTAACTGGTTGACTCTCCCCTACGTCCATGGCCACACCCTGCTTGGTGCTGCAGCCGGTAATGGTTTTCATCCCTTCCCACACCTCCTTAATGCTGTTGTTCTGCAGCTTTTTCTCCAACTTCCTCCTGTACTGCTCCTTCGCTTCCCGGAGCTGGACTCTGAGCTCCCTCTGTACTCATTTTAGCTCCTGCTGATCACTATCTTTAAAGGCCCTCTTCTTTTGGTTCAGAAGGCACTTGTTGTTGGCATAGCAGCGTACAGTTCTTACAGGAACAACATTGTCCATACAGAAGTTAATGTATACAGTAGTGCAGTTTGCCACCTCCTCAATGTCCCCACTGCTGGACCCTAGCAGGACATCCCAGTCCATACGTCCAAAGCAGTCTCTCATAGCCTGCTCTGTTTAGAATACATTACCATGAGAATTTCATATCGAAGTCAAAAGAAACCTTTATTTTCAATCTTATCATTCTAGCTACATTTTAAATTCATGAGTACATGCAGAAAAAAATCTTTTATGACTTTTCAATGTGAGATGCAGAGAAGTGGACAAGGAGAAAGGTAAATTCATATTTTATTATTTCCTTTATTATTTATTTTTTTACGCAATGAACCTCTTGTTTTATGTTTATTATACAGTAATTAATTTTAGCATGTATTTATTTCTAATGTGTTTATTTTAATTATTTATTTAAAAAAAGAATATAATTTTTCAGGGTTTAGAACGGAATAGCACATTTACATTCAAAAGGCATCTCTACTCACAAATGTTTCAGGTTACAAAGCTACTCCCAGAACAAATTAAATTTGTAAGTAGAGGTACCACTGCAATATTTGTTAAAATGTTTGTATTTTTATGTAACTTGCCTTTTCTCCCCTGGCATGTTGATTGATTTTTCCTTTGATCTGTTTTGTTGTATACTTGTTTATAATGTTATGCAACGTTGCAATGCAATTTCTGTATGTGAACGTGCATGCTTTTTGTTTAATAAAGCATGTAGAAAAGTTGTTCAATTATGTTTCCTGAATTAACTGTAATATACATGATAGTATTAATTCTTTGCAGCGGGATGGATCATGTGCTGAAAGTGGCAGATAGTTACGTCCTCACACCATTCATTTACCCTGAATCCTGGCCTGAGAACGGACCGCTGCGCCAACTCATCAGCCTCAGCCTGTTGACCAACCTGGGAGCTCAAACGCTTTATTTGTTGTTTGGAACACTCAATTTCTTCTTCATCTTTGATCACAAACTTATGAAACATCCACACTTCCAACAGGTGGGTTCTGAAATTGTTATTTTTACAAGTAGTTCTGGATTTTCTTCTGGGTGGGTCGTGCCCTCTGCTGCACAACCCACCATGCATACCAGCGTTTCGGAATCTTTTTGACCCAATGAGTCATGAAAGAAAAATATTTAGATTTTTCTTTTTTACAGAGCCACACTGTATATTTTAGGACAAAGTTGAACAAAATTGCCAAACCTACTCTCCAGACAAAAGCTAATTTCAACGCATTTTATTCCACTGTGTTAATTATTTGATAACATCAATTAAATAATAATAATGTTACAGCCTTTTGTTCCATATCAATATTAATATACCACTTCTAATTTGTCTCGCTCCTGCAGTTATTCAAGTTAGTTGAGGCTCATTTTGACCTTTATTTTTGACGAAAATAAATTGTTGGGCTTGTTACTTTAAGAAAATAATTAGTTATAGTTACTCACTACAAAAAGTAACTGAATGACTCTAGAGTGAAAGTAACTAGTTACCAAGTAAAGTAACTATTGCCTTAATTTTAAAAAGTTGTTTGTCAAAGAATTTGAAATTTCTGAGCAGTATTCAAGTCAGTTCAGAACAGTTATGTAGTTATAGAAACTTGTAATATTTATTGCACCTCACAGCAACAGATTTATCCTACACTTGTAGTGAAACAAATATGAACAGTAAACAATATGACAAAATAACAATCAGCAGTACTGTAAACATAATAGTGAATCTAAAAACTAAATGGAAAAAGAAACAAAAGACAAAATACAGTAGAAAATGAGAAAATAGATAAAAGAATAAAAAAATTAATTGACTTTATAATGGTAATATCCTATATAAACACATGAACGCTGAATAACACAGGAAATGAAATTAAAAAAATATTTATAAATCTACACAAAAAGTGAAAAAACAAAACAAGTGTAACCTTTTTTTATGCTCAACAAAGTCAACAACAAAGAATCCCCCCGAAATGCACATTGACCAACAAAAGAAAAAAAAGGTGTCTCTGAGGGAGCTGATTGTTCATTGGTGGGGAACCGGCTCCCTTTGTTCACTTTTTTCGTCCGCGAACTACACGAGTTGGTTGCTGTGACATTCAGCCCCCATTGCTTTTTCTTTAGGCGCATTAGTAAATACTATATTTATAACCAGCTCAAACTTTGCAGGTGGGATTTGAACCCATATATTGGTGGGGAGTCTGCCAAATCCTAACCACTGGACCATCATCACACATAACCAAATACCAGCTCGGTGGCCTTGGGGGTATGGCGCCCACCCTGAGACTGGGAGGTTGTGGTTCAAGCCTCGGCCAAGTCATACTTACAACATTGGTACTCATTGCCTCCCTGCCTGGCGTTCGGCATTAGGGGTTGGAATTGGGGGGTTTGGTCACCTTCCATGTTTTATTTTGTGACGTATTAAACTATTTGTTAGGGTAATGGGCGGCACGGCGGGTGAGTGGCGAACGTGTCCATGGCACACTTCTGAGGTTAAGGGATCAATTCAAGCTACGTTACCCGGGAACTCTGGTTTCCTCCCAGACTCCAAAAACATGGATGTCAGGTTAATTGGCCGATCTAAAAGTGTCCCTCGGTCCGAATGAGCAGGTGAGTTGTCTGTCTCTCTGTACACTGCGATTGGCTGGAAACCAGTTCAGGGTTTCCCCTGCCCACTGTCCGAGGACAGCTGGAATGGGTTCCAGCACCCCCGTGACCCTACTGAGGATAAGAGGTGGAGATAATGGATGGATGGATGGATAGATGGATGTTAGGGTAAAAGATTTTGCGTTTGGTGTATTTTTGTACATAAAGTCAAATTTTGTATCTATTTATTTTGATCACCTTTAAAGTAAAATACTGGATCCCTGAAAAACAGATAAGATATAAATACAAATATTTATAGATGTACAAAAAATTTAATTAATAAACAGAGAGTAATTTTAATTTTACACACTGAACAGATTATAAGTCAATCAACAACACAGAATCACTAATAATGCAAAACAATTAAATAAATAAAAAAATAACTGCAATGCTATAAATAAACAATACTCTTTAAAAAAATTAAAATATCCACTATTCTATTTTAGACAATTTTGACATAGATCTTCTAAAAAAAAAAGCAATAGAATATAATTAAGAATATGTAAAACAAAATGCATAAGATCAGCAGTCTCTACAGATTTTTTATTTCTTTGGAGTCATTTATATAATGAAAATATGTCTGAATTTGGCTAATTTTCCAGCTATTTTGTACTTGTGTCATTTTTGTAAACAAGTGTGACGTAGCCAAGCTACCCAGGCATTGTTGAGGCAGAGTGGGAGAATTCATGTCAGAACAGTATATAGAAGCCCATTGACACAAAGGATTCTTCATTGTAATGAATAACATCTCAATTAAGCACAAAGTATGTTCTAACAGTAATCGGGGCTGGATTTCTTTTTTTAATGTTACTGAAAAAAACAAGTTTGAAAGTCTTTAAAAAGTGCTTACATTTTGCCATGAAAAAGATGTACAAACCTTGCCGACCCCTAAACCGTAACATGAAAGGATCAATTTGTATAGTATGTTTTTTTGCCAATATTTAGTGAAAAAATGTCAAGATCAACCTCCAGCAGATCCTACTGCTGCATGCGGAATAAATTAATGAGAATAATGAAACCTAAAATACATTGTAATCCTTCAAATGTGGTTAACTCAGACAAAAATCGACAATGACATCTCAGCATGAATAAAAGTATCTTAAAAAGAGTACTAGCTTTGAAAATGAAGTTTTTTATATTCACTCAATTGCAAAAGTGTACCTAACATGTTTTGTTTTAAATAAAAGGAACATCATTTGAGACATATTGACTATTTCATATTTCATTCAATGTTAGAAGCAGGTATGTCAAGAGATCTACCTCGCAGTTACTTCTCTCTTCTGGATGAGTTTCCCCACAGTGCTAATTTTCTTCTTGGAGATCAGGGGCCACAGCAAACTTTTTGATGACATCAGCCAATCTTCTCAGGGTGAGATCCGTTTAACTTTAGTAGAAGTACATCCAGTTCAAAACACCATGCATTAATACACATTTTACTGTTGGAATCCGGATGTTAGGCTGGTCTGGGGTGTTCTTGAGCATTGCTGGATTTTTGTTCTTTACCGACATGTGCATCTACTGGATACACCGCTTGATGCACCATAGGAGCATCTACAAGGCAAGTTAGAAAACCCCTTAACGTTCCTGTAACATTCACCTAAAATCCAAATCCAAAAGTTTCCGAGTAAATTGAATGCAGTTGTTGAACTGTTCAGAGAATATGGACTGTTTTGGTCTCTTTTGAAAGGTAAATAAAATGATTACTGCAAGTACTACTAACATTGAGTAATCTTGAGTTGGAACACATAGAAATAGGTGTTTTATTCTTGCCTGTTTTTTTTTTTTTTGCAATAACATGCCTGCAGATGAGTGTGGCATATGCATCTTGGCCTGGTCCCAGGTCAAATTTGATCACAATCTGTAAAATGAAACATGGTGTTTTACACATTTTTTAAAGTTATGTCAAAGTGTTTCCAAAAGTGGCCACTTGGAGATAAACAGTATATGGCTCTAAAACCTCAGCAACTGTGTTTTTTTTACTTTGTCCATTTTTTAGACATTATTGAAGCGTTGTAAATGTTTGACTTCTCTTTTCAGAAGTCAATCACTGATTGAACACACTTAAAAAAATGAATTTAATCGGCCAACAAATGTGTCAACCCTTATTTGAGGCGGTCACTCTTGGCTGAACATTTTTAAAGCCAAAGTAGTTCATGTCCGTTTTCTCAATCCAGGCATTCATAGGTTATCGCAGATTAGAACCGTAGGGGGAAAAAACCCATTCAATTGGTCAAGAGTGGTGTCAATTGAAAGTTGAAAGGAAATCATTTTACTGTCTGTTTTCTTTTAATTGTGAATTGTGGGGTGAAACAGACGTATTACAACAACTATTTTTTATGTAATTGTTGGCATTATCATGTGTTTTGGAGTAAACTTTTTTACACGGTTGGATTCATTGGTTGATCCTCAATGCAACGACTCCATATTTGCAAAGAATGAGATCATAAGCCAGGGGACGCAATTTGTGAGCCACGTCGGCTTTGTAGTTTTTGGGTATCTTGTTTCAAACTAATCGTGATGTTTATGTGATGAGTACATTTTAAAATAGTAATTATATCTTGAATCTCCCCGCAACCCTAATGAGGATAAGCGGTACGGCTAATGAGATGAGATGAGATCTTGAATCCAAAGAATTTGAGCCGATAAGTGGGAATTTGACAGATCTGTATTGGCATTTTTGTTATTAGACAAGCCAATTAAATCGCATGCAGCCGAGACTCTCTCTCCCTTGCTCCTACTACTCCCCTCCAATCTTCCTCTATCCGGCTACCTACCTTGCACTTTCTGATTAGCTCAACTAACTTGTCCCGACATGCCTGTGTCTGTGATGGAAAGGCATGTTTGTTTTTAATTAGCTCTAATCATAAAATTAGTTTGTCAAGCTGTGCCTACTTTTTGCAAGCTCTGTTAAAATTCCGTTGCACTTTTTGTTATAAGTTAATTGAAGTTTTAGTTTTTATGTACCTTTATACGAGTTAGAGGGTTAGGGTTAGGGTTAGACCTAATTTTACTTCCTGCACTCTTAGTTTTTGTTTTAAGTGAAATATTAATTATATTATTTGTGTTGAAATTTACTGTGAAAGGTTTCAGAAAGCTGTTTATGTTTTATTTGAATGTATAACAAATATTTTTGGTTTCTTTTTGCATTATAAATAATGTATTAAGCCAATTTTTAGCAAATAAAAATAGACTTCAAATATCGGTTATCGGCCTCGTCTTAATACTGATAATCATATAGGTATCATTCTTGGGCATCACGGCAGCGCAGTGGTTAGCGCGTATGCAGCACATTTCTGAGGTCATTAGATCGAACCTTCCTCACTTTCCGTCTGTTTCTCTCTCTTTTTGTTTCCCTTGTTCTCGCTCCTTTATCTTGCTCTCCTTTACCTCTCTCTCTTTTTCTCCCCCTATCTCTATGTTTCTCTTTCGCTTTAATATTCTAGTCTGGTGCGATTTTTTTTTTACTAGCATGTGGCTCTCAGCTAAAATGGTGCCAAATGGTGGTAATCAACCCAAACGGCCCTCAGGGGCATTACTGGATCATTAAGCAACTTCTGAAGAGCTCGGACAGGGTAGCTTAAACTTGTGCTTTTTTTTTTCTTTTAGGAGATTCTAATTTATTTGATCAATTTACAAATTTAACTGTAAATAGGATCACTAAAGGACCACATTTGTGTTACATTGAAATTGCATGACATTTTGTGGCTGTAAATCTGTTGCACTGTGTACATGTTATGCTCTCATCGTTTTGATGCATTGTTTGAACATTATTCATGGTTTATTGTCCCAGAGGGCAGCACGGCGGCGCAGTGGTTAGCGCGTGTGCGGCACAGTTCTGAGTTTGTGGGTTCGAACCCCCCTGTGTGGAGTTTGCATGTTCTTCCCGTGCTTGCGTGGGTTTCCTCCGGGTACTCCGGTTTCCTCCCACATTCCAAAAACATGCATGTCAGGTTAATTGGCCGGTCCAAATTGTACCTAGGTGTGAATGAGCGAGCAAATTGTCTGTCCCTGTGTGCCCTGCGATTCGCTGGCAACCAATTCAGGACGTCCCCTGCCCACTGCCCGAAGATAGCTGGGATATGCTCCAGCACCCCCGCGACCCTACTGAGGATAAGCGGTGCAGATAATGGATGGATGGATGGATATTGTCCCAGAAGTGTAGGATGCAAGTTGCTTGGGTTTTTTGAAAAAAAATAAAAAAAATAAAAAAATTAAAAAAAATTAAATGAATCACAATCATCAATTGTATCAAATTGTAATACTTGTAGGATCGGAATTATTCAAGAATCATAACATAAATTCAATTGGCTCCTTAGTGTCCTGATACAATCAAATCGTTACCAAAGCGTATCGTCCCACCCCTACTAATTCTGTCTGTCGGCCGGTCTGTATACAATTTGGAACATGACAATAATGATTCTTCTTTTTTTTAATCAGTTTTACATTACCATATTTTCCTCTATTGAAAAAATAGGTGTACCATCAAGCGCCTGACTTACCACCACAATGTCATGCTTTTTTACTCACTTCAGCACTTTCATAAGCAGCATCACGTGTTCAAGGTCCCCACACCCTTCGCAAGCCATGCTTTCCACCCACTTGATGGATTCCTGCAGAGTTTACCCTACCATATCTACCCTTTCATTTTCCCGCTCCACAAGGTAATAGTAAAAAAATAGATAGATTTCATTTATTGCAAATATAGCTTTGTGTGGGTGATTTCAGGCTGTCTACTTGTCCCTCTTCATCTTTGTCAATATCTGGACCATCTCCATACATGATGGAAACTACTGCATCTCGGGCCCTGTCATAAATGGTGCTGCCCACCATGTGGATCATCACCTCTTCTTCAACTACAACTATGGACAATATTTTACTCTTTGGGATCGTCTGGGAGGCTCTTACAGATACCCTTCAGTCCTTCAGTGGAGCAGTCCACATGAACCTAAAGATGAGCTTGAAGCAGACATCAAGACACATTGATTTGGTAGCTGCAGTCACAATGCTGACTGACATGGTAGTTAAAACCTTTTTTAAAAAATTGGGGAAGCATTAGTGTTTCATAAATAACACTATATAATATAACGAACTTGTATGGACAGCTTTCTGAGTCATTCCCTTGACTTACTCTTTCACCCACCCTCTTGGTGTTGTCTATATTAGAGGTTATAGTTATAATGAATACAATATTCACACAAAAATATTAGCATGTAGGATGTTACATACAGTTAAGGTTTGTGTAATATGCATTTAGTGCAAAAATAGTCATCGTAGTGCAAAAAAAAAATTGTCAGCATTGTGCAAAACATAACAGTATTTTTATAGATAAGCTATAAAAATAAAAAAAATATTAAAAGGATGAATATCTAATTGAAGGCAAATAAACATGGACATAACATATTGTTTTGCTTTAGAATAAGGAGGAAGACATACCACACAATCCATAAAAATTATATTATAGAAAAAGATGCTGAGCACAGTGGTAAACAAATTAATCAAATACATTTTTCCACAATTGGGTCGGAATTAAACCTCTAGCGTTTAATCCAGCCATTCATTTTCAGTTAACCAAAAAAGAACAAGAAATGAGATGGAAAAGTACTACAATAATGTAAATTCAACTACAAAAATACTATAGTAATACTATACAAACACTACACTATTTCATTGTAACAATAAGAAATATAGTCTACAGAAATATTACTATGGAACTATCGTGAAAATACTACAATGGGAATAAGGTAAAATTTGCATTAAAAGTGTTGCACTAACGTTATTTAATAAGTTTTAGAGATTTGGTTCATGTCTCATTTGGACTCAACGACCCCCCATGGCCCACCAAGGAGAAAACGGAAGATGGAATGATGAGTAAAGGTAACGAAGATATTACATGGGATGAACAATGGTAAGTAAAATACCAATTTTGATTATATTAAAGGAGTATTTCAACGCTAAGGGCGTTATAGGTGAGAAACCAGAAAATGTTTTGTGTTCATTTGCGGCCGGTATGAACCATAAACATGATAGATATAAATCTCATCTCATCAGCTGCACCGCTTGTCCTCAGTGGGGAACGCTGGAGCCCATCCCAGCGATCATCGAACACTGGGTGGGGGACACCCTGAACTGGTTGCAAGCCAATTGCGGGGCACACAAAGACAGACAATTAACTCGCTCATTCACACTTAGGGACAATTTGGACCAGCCAATCCACCTGAAATGCATGTCTTTGGAATGTGGGAGTAAACCGGATGGCCGGAGGAAACCAACGTAAGCACAGGGAGAACATGCAGGTTCCGCACAGGAAGCCCGGTGGCTGGATTTGAACCCACACAGGAGGTTCCCAGGACTTGGAGCTGTGCCGCACACGTGCTAACCACGCCACTGTGCTGCAAACACACACACATATATATATATATATATATATATATATATATATATATATGAAATTATTTTAAAACTGAACTTTCAATAATGATAATGTGATAGATGTTAAAGAATAGATTAATAGAGATACTGTAGTGTACGGAATTCATTTTGCCCCTAAGGGATTCTGAATTCCATGAATTAGCTTGCTAGGAGATTTATGGATCTAGGCAGAGATCTATGAGACCCCAAAATTTAGTGATACCAAGATAAAGGTTGTGAATCGGTGACAAATATAGTAGATATCTGCGTATTCATTCAGTTTTGATCATCAAATTATTAATTTATTTTCTGCATATAATTGTTGATGGTAATGGGGAATGGCCACAGGCTTGTCTTTTTCCATTTTCTACTTCTATACTTCCTTCGTTCCTTAACTTTTTTGTACAACATTGTACAAAAGCAGGCTCTCTTTAATGAATTGAGCAGAAAAAGCCGTTTGTCTAATAAAAAGACTGACTTAACCTTCGCTCGACAACAATTACCACCAACAATGATGTAATCTCGAAGCGACGAGATCTCGTTAGCTAAGATCGTGGTGCAGAAAAATAAACGATGAACCAAAATAACGATGAAAAGTTTGTAGAGCAGTAAATCTTTGTTAAAGAGTAATTAAATGATAATGACAATTTAAAGGAAAAAAGTTGCGTCCCCAGCATAAATGATGCGTCTAGGACACAGTTAGATGGGCAAATGAAAACACTGAGTGTATAATACAAGATAATTATACAGAATAGTTTAAAAAGAAAGAATATGTAAGTAACAAGACTAATCATTTCTCGTTGAATATGCGAATAGCAAAAGGGTAAGAACTTTTAAGACGTTAAGTTTTGCTCCTAATAAAGCAAGGACGAGTAAAGCAAAGAAGATGACTGGAAACCGTCCATAATTTTAGTGTCCATCTTCTCGTTCGTTATAAATGGAAAAATTCAAAAAGAGGCGTAGTACGTAAAAATATTATTCCCTTAGTTTTTTCTCATATTCAATAATAGATTACTCTCAATAAAATAATGCACACAAAAGGTGATCTGAATAATTTCAAATAATCAAAATTTTAAAAGAAGTTTGAAAATGACGAAAAAATTAACACGGAAAAGAAAATTCGAGACTAGAAATCATTAATAACGTAGCTGAAGCTATTTCAGTCACTGAATGAAATGTTTCTTTTAAAGAGAAAAGAAAACAAAAGAAAAAACAAGTATTAATAGTCGGGCCAGATCATGTTAATTTGTATAGCCTTAATCACAAGGGATCTCGAAGGGCTGCATAAAACAAAGACTATTGCACAGAATAAAGATTATGATAATAATATAAAATAAATACGAGTCAACAAGATAATTCATAAGTGACAAGTATGCATTGCTTTATATCTAATCAATAACAAGAGATTGATTATGATTATATAGAGAGAGGAAAAGACAATTGGAAAGTTTTGACATTGAGTTCGATTTGGCACTTTTTGAGATTTTTTTTGATGATTAGATAGTGTGAGGGTTTGGAATTTTGATGAGTTTAGCCCAAAGGACTAGATCCTCTGGGAGGACAATTGATTCCACACTGAATATTTTTTAGAATGAGTGTTACGATTGACAAATGATTAATAAGTGTGTAACAATTGCTGACTTATGGTTTGGTTAAAAGGAAACAGTGTCTATGGAAAAGAGCATTTTTTAGAAGACAATGAGAAACAGATTGATCTTTCCTGGAAAGGATCATAGGAATTAAAAATAACGGATTAATTGATTTCGAGACATCTCATCTCATTAGCCGTACCGCTTATCCTCATTAGGGTCGCGGGGGGGCTGGAGCCCATCCCAGCCATCTCCGGGCAGTGGGCAGGGGACACCCTGAACTGGTTGCCAGACAGTCGCAGGGCACACATATCATGATAATTCATGATAATTTAAAAATATAACTGCACGGAAAATGAATGGATAGAAATTGATTAAACTAAGATAATGTCTACTAGTACTTAAATTTCGAGAAAAATTTAAGACATTGAATAATCAGGCTAATTAACTAAAACATCCCAGTATGTAAGCACAATAAAAATAATGAGACTCTAAGTGCCACTGAATTCCACAAAAGACTCCTTTTTTTTTCTTGAAAGTCAATGCACTCTCCAAAGGGCATATCAACCTGTCAAAAAGAGGGCATGGACAAAATGTTATTTGCTGTAATGGGGAACACGGGTGAGAAAAATTAACAAAGATATTATTCATCCATTGTCGGCGCCGCTTATCAACAGCGAGGCCACGGGGGTGATGGAGCACATCCCATCTGCGCTTATCAACAACGAGATCACGGGGGTGATGGAGCACACCCCAGCTGCTTTTCAGACAGCTAACTAGAGATACCTGGACTCGTTGTTAGAGGAACTGACAAAAAAGACATTTAAGTCATTTCGTGTTTGACATGGACACATTTTGAAAAAGTACTTTTGATGGGCCAAAAGCAACATTCAAATGGTGAATGTAATGTGGAATACGCAAATCAAAGACTGAAACACAACAACATTCAAAAATACGTCTGCTTGAAGTTATATGGAGTCTTGTTGATACAAAGTGTATATGTACACGAGGAAGATTGATACATTTATCTTGCAAAATTATAAATGCTATTTTATTTCACTTGTATTCATAAATATTGAACTTAGGTTTTAACTCAGCAAGAGTTAAAAGCTAGTTTTGTCCGCAATTGATGAAAAATGGTCTTCTGAATAAGCTCTCCATATAACTGTTTTTTTGAAATTCAAATTATGAAGTTTGGACGGATAGAAAAATATTACACAAAAGAAATGTTATAATATAACACTTAAAACAATTAAAATGTTTGTCAAATTGATTAACAATAATCAATCAGAATAACCATACACCATTAGAGTATCGCCCACAGTGAAAACATTTTTGGATGGTATTTTTCATTTTTGGCAAAGTCATTCACTTTGAGCGTGAATTACCTGCTTTCTTTGCAAAATACTGTTATTTTGAACAAATTTAGTAAATGAAAAGATCGGTTATGATTTTTACAAAAGGCAAAACAAAGTGAATCATAAAAGCGTTTCATTGGGCTAAGTTGATGATTTAACAATCGACCCTGGTCATCTGCCTCAAGAGGGATGGCCAACAGCAAGAAAATACATTAAAAATCAAAAGAAAATGGAAATAAAAAGTGCATACAGAATTTTTCGAATAGGACCAATCCACAAAAGAGAAAACACTAAATCACTCAAACCAGGAAGTGTCTCAACAGGGGGGAATAAATATGGTTGGCATAAACTATTAAAAGAATTTTTTTAAGTCTCTCAATCTATTTTTCTATCTGTATCTTTCCCTAAATCTCCATTCTATCTATTTCTGTTTCTCTCATCCACACAGGAGACAGTGACCTCTGCTGATCAGATGATGTAGTTCTGCCAGCCCAGGGAGCTTCAAACTTAACTTTTCTTCACAAGGGCAGCGGTCAGGACTCTCAGGGAAGTGTGCCAGCACTCTCGCCATCAGCTGTGTCTCCTACACAGGTCCGCCTCAAGGCAAGAGGCCGTTGTCATCCCAGGGAAGCTAGCTCGCCAGATCCGAAAAGAGGCACGGTCCAATGTGGACAAATGGATGATGGCCGGACACCGGCGGCCTCACCTCAGTTTGATTCTAGTCAGTGACAACCCGGCCAGCCACTCGTACGTCCTCAACAAGACCCAATTGGCCGCTGACGTCGAAATTTCCAGCGAAACTCTCCTCAAGCGCATTAGCGAGGAAGAGTTGTTAGACCTCATCTACAAGCTCAACACAGACCACTGCGTGGATGGCCTGCTTGTCCAGCTTCCTCTGCCGCACCACATTGACGAACGCGCCATCTGCAACGCCGTGGCCCCCACTAAAGACATGGACGGCTTCTATGTAGTCAACGAGCGCTGCATGTGCCTGGATCAGCCCACTTCACACGGACGGGCGCCACGAAAGACCAGGAGGTGAAGCCACCGTTACCATCTCTCACCGTTACACTCCCAAGGATCAACTCCGGCATCACACTCAAATCGCAGGCATCGGCGCCACAGGAATTCCCAACATCATCACGCCCGTGCCAGGAGGCGTGGGGCGCATAACAGTGGCCATGCTTATGAAAAACAGCATCAAAACCGCCAAGAATGTCCTACTCTATCCTCCCGAGAGGATAGGCATCGGACTCCACAACGTTATCTAGAAGACTGGTGGTCGTAAAAGTACCAAAATAAGACCCCAACTCCAAAAACAGTGAGAAGAAAGGAGATTGGTTCAATTTCTGCTACCGTTTTGTTGAAATCTTTAGACTTTAAAGACTGCTTTATTACATTGATATCAGCTCTCACACATCACACAATTTCATTGATAATAGCCAGATATTCCACAAGTCTCATATACTTACACATCGGACCCCACAACTATAAACATAGTTACTGGGTTAATCAAAAACAGCACTGATTAATTGATTGATTCTTTGATTGACATTTTTGTGTATTCTCTGTTTAACAAATACTTGGTTCAAATGCTAGGTCAAAAACTTTTGAAAATTGAGATAACAGAAGAGAAGGAAAAAAGGGCTTTTCACATGAATCAGATCATGTAACGAACGTATTATGACAAGGTATTTACATTTACAAGAAAATACATCTTATCACTCAAAGGTTTTTCTGATGCGTTTCGACATTAGGTCTCAAACTAAATGAAGGATCAATCTTGGTAACAGGTGACATTCTAATAATGCTTTTGATTCTGTTTTTATTTCTATTGTAAGACCTCTACACATTTTATCGATGACCGGTTGTCATATTTGCAAGAATTTAAAATTCAATATTTTTCTTAATGAAAAGGGGTTTTGAAGGTTTGTTTATGCATACAATTTTTGATAAATTGGCACCATGCAATCGTATTCTAATCTCTTGCCTAACTAGTGACGCTACAGTTTCGAAAAGGATTTTGGGGTTCTTTTCCTTCTGTTTTATTGTTTTTTTTTTAATTCTCGCGGTCTCCATCAATGACTTTATAGTTAACGATTGCTTAACTGGAGATTTGTCTTCACTTTTGAAAAGAATGAACCACACTAAAAATAACGCTACTTTTGTTGATGTTCGTTTTAGTTGTTTAATTTTTTGTTTGTTTGTTTTTGTCTGTTTTTGTTTTTTCATCTGTTTTTCCAGAAATCATGAAGGTTTTTGCCTCTCTATGAAATTACCAATCTGATGTTCTCTTCTAAAAAGTTCTTCAAAATTCACAACAGGGGGGAAATGTAAAGTTGACTGTTTTGGGATGTACTTTTCTTAGAACTCAATGAACCTGTTTTTATATTCCTAAATATAAAAACAATCTCTCTCTCTCACACACACACACACATATAGTCACGTTTCAAACATCAGTCTAATTTAATCTTTTATACGTTTCTCTAATATCTTTTTATTGTGAAGTCGCGCTCATGGGTGTTCCTTTTCCTGTTTGTGTTTGAACTCAAAATAAACCACGCCTACAGAGTGGGAGTGGCAGTCTGCCGGGGAGACAGCCGGGGTGAGGATGGCGTTAGCAGGGCTGCAGCTTCCACGAAGTAGATTAAAACCAAAATAGGTGCTTTTACTTGAGTAATTCTGCCAACAAAGAGTTTATATAATAGTTAGCTTTAACATTTTCTTCACATGTGTTTGAAAGGACAGATCGGGGTCAAATATGACACCTAAGATTTTAACTGGGTCACTCTGTGTGATGTGACATTTGTCAATGTTCACAGCAGTTTTTGAGAATAAGTCGCGGCAATTAGATGGACCAATAACTAACATTTCGGTCTTTTCAGAGTTAAGACACAAGAAATTGAGTGACATCCACTCTTTTATCTCAGTGAGGCAGGCCTCCAAATTTCCACAATTTAGTGTGGCAGAATCCTCCAACGGAAGATACAGTTGAGAGTCATCTGCGTAGCAGTGGAAACTGATATTATACTTGCGAATAATATCACCTAATGGAAGCATGTAAATGCTGAAAAGAAGGGGG
This sequence comes from Urocampus carinirostris, assembly GCF_059441175.1. Taxonomy (NCBI): domain Eukaryota; kingdom Metazoa; phylum Chordata; class Actinopteri; order Syngnathiformes; family Syngnathidae; genus Urocampus; species Urocampus carinirostris. The sequence continues at coordinate 45,848,994 of NC_142355.1, forward strand.
CCAAGCACTGAACCCTGCGGAACACCACAGGTAACACTAAAGAGCTCAGATGTCATTTCGCCATATTTAACACAGTGCGTCCTATCTGAGAGGTAGGATCTGATCCATGAGAGGACGGTTCCTGAGAGACCAATCAATTTTTCTAACCGTTCTAGTAAGATATTAAGGTCCACTGTGTCAAAAGCAGCACTAAGGTCCAGCAGCAGCAAAAATGATGAAGCGCCAGAGTCCATTGACAGTAGGAGATCATTGGTTACCTTAATCAGAGCTGCCTCAGTAGAGTGGTTAGCCCTGAATCCTGATTGATTCAAAAAGATTTTTCAAGTATTTTAGAAAGAAACGGTAGGTTTGACACAGGTCTGTAATTACATAAGCTTTATGGATCAAGGTTGGATCGTTTCACTGTAGGTTTAATAACAGCGGACTTAAAAGCCGCTGGAACTACACCTGAGGAGAGTGATATGTTTATAATATTTAGAACTGAAGGTCCAAGGACCCCAAAAAGACCTTTAATAAGCGAACCTGGAAGCGGGTCGAACAGGCAAGTTGTCGATTTGGCCATATTCACCACCTGTTTTAGATTACCGAGTGACAGTTCACTAAATCGGGACAAATTCCCTGGACAGCCACCATGTCCTGCATCTATAGATTTCAGCCCTTTAGTATGTGTTGTATTGATACTGTCTTTAGCAATTTCTTCCTGTATGCATTGAATCTTATTAAAGAAGACCATTAAGTCATGGGCTGAATGGGTGGAACTATCTGGGATAATCTGTTGCCTTGTAAGCGATGCTACAGTGTCGAAAAGGACTTTGGCATTGTTCTTTTGTGACGCAATCACCTTCGAAAGGTATGCTGATTTTGCCGAGGCAAGGGCCGCTTTATACTTTAACAAGCTGTCACACCAGGTTTGATGGAAAACCTCAAGCTTGGTAGCGCTCCATTTTCTTTCAGATTTCCTGCATTCTTGTTTAAGGGTTCTAGTTTCATCAGTAAACCAAGGCGTGCGTCTTTTAGGTCGTGATTTAAGCCGTATGGGCACTACTGAATCCAGGACAATAGTCAGGGTAGCATTAAACTCATTCATGAGTAAGTCGATAGAGCCTTTGTATGAAGGAAAGGACGCAACTGCTCCTGAAAGAAGCAGGGATGTGATTTGACCAAAGTGAAATTATCCGAAAATTAGCCGGGGGTCTGGGGGCCGCAGGCACCCAGCTAGGTCCAGGGCAGTGCCCTGGTGGGGGGACAAGTGGGGCGAAGCCCCCCGGAGCTCATGGGTTTTCCGTGTTTTTAAGTACTTTCAATGCACTCAGATGACAAAGAAATAGACAAAACAACAGCATAAATTTTCAATGTATATTGAACTATCCCATATAAAATTACAGTTTAAGTCAACTCAAAATCAGTCACATTAAAAAACATTGGACTGCCTTTGCTTTTAAAAACTATCACTGAGAATATCATCATATCTAACTAATGTGATTACTAAGTTAACACATAAATCATGTTGAAGAGTTCAAATTTCATGAACAAATAATTGTATCATGACCAAATGAAAAGTAACTCATATTAGAACATACCACAAATGTCTTTGTTATAGCAGAAGATGTTATCTGTCGGAGTCATGTGCATACACAATTAACTACTAAATCACTGGCCATGCAGAAACATGAAATTCATTCAAAGTTCTGAAATTTATATTTTCTGTCACATTCTAGATGAATTATAACATCACTTAATATCACAAATATTGTTTTCTATTTTCTACTCATTAAAACATTCAACATATTTACAGGAATATACAAGTGTTCATTCTTGAGCACAATCCATTCACATGACACAAACACTACTTCCTCCTAGACTTCATTTCTTTGGAATGGGTCTTTCTAGCCTGCTTCTGTGCAGCTTTAATGGTTCTTCTTGAGGCAGCCTTGCTCATTTGGGTGTCCTGTTTCACAGCAAGTTCTGTTCGTTTTGCAGACAACATAGCTGCTTCTGCATCCTTCTCCTCCCTGTACCTTTTGGAGGATGTCCTCAGATTTAGGCACAGTTTGGACTGCACAGGATCCATCAGAATGTCTTTCCTTCCAAAATGGCTGACAGAGGTGGTCTTTCTTGCTCTTAGGGCATATTTCACAGTCTGGATAGAACTGTATGTGGCTATGTCCATTCTGCATGCTTTGGGGTTCAGGACATCACCCATGACACTGAAAGCCCCCTCTACTTGCGGCCCATGGAAGCAACTCATGAGAGCCTTCACCATCTTGGCCAAGGTTGGGTATCTTCCAACAGCAAAGACTTGAGCCCACCAACGATCCAGTGCAATTGCCTTCCCCTCTGAGTCCAAAGGTGTTGGCAACTCACTGTCCAACTGGTATTCTCTCACCTCGAGATCATAGTTCCCCAGCTCTGACTCATCAAGGACATTGGTGACCAACGATGACAGCTTCTTCAGTTGGTTTAAAGTTGAGCTGTGTCCTCTGGCAAGTGGGTCAATGGCAGAGGCTGCTTTCAGAAGCTTGCTGTTCATGGGCAACTTTTTCTGAAGGTACAGACCACATGCCAGATATGCTGCCTTGGCTTTGAACTTGAACACAACTGACGACTTGTTGGAAGAATCCATCAGTTTGCTGTTGACACCACCATAGAAAATATCCTTTTCTCTGAGTTGGTTGGCTTTGTTGTTCAGTTCAATTTCTGTCAGTTTACAGCCTTGAAGGGACTCTGGTAAAAACACAATCATGCATTCGACTAAGATCATCTCTGTAACTGCATACATCAAGACAGTCAACATCTTAAAACCTGAAAAGTGCAAACATGCAGCATTCAGTTGAGTTTGTGTCAATGATTAACCATGTTATTAATATTAAGTAAATTATGTACCATAATAATATCGTGGCCATTAAGAAAATCAATGGTAGAATATCATACAAGTACTTAATTTAAAAAATATAAATACTGACAATAATTTTGATTACTTATAGGCTTAATAATATTTTTAAATTTCCTAAATCATATTTTAAATGTTATAATTCATTTTTTAAATAGCAGCGTATCCGAATATTTGATAAATGAAAATACAATAATTATAGGCCCTACAGTAAAGTGTTGGTGTAATGTACACATGAAAATCTATTATTGTAATTGTTAAATATTTATGGCCATTTTTATTACGTTATAATATTTTCGAAAAAAAGGGGAAAACTGTCAAATAAATTTGAAAAGTTTACCACCTACCTCAAAATTCACGACTCTATCAGCAACTGGTACAGGTTGTTGGGGTGGATCACGTCTCTTTATTACCGCTTCCGATTGTGATGTCAATAAGGGATGGAGGCCGTAAAGTTTTGGAGTTTTCGTTTGGGCACCGAAACTTCCAGCGATGGAATAATTTGTTGTTCTTGACTGGAGTTCTTTCACGTGTTTTTTGCTCTTTGCGTGACTTTCAAGAGCTTTGAAACCTCTCCCACCATAGTCAATGGTATCATGGCACCAAATGCAAAGCGCTTTCCCGGCACGATCGATCTTCGGAATAAAGTCACTGAACAAATTCGTCACAGTCTTCTTTCCAACATTTGTAGATAATTCCTTCTCTAACCAGTCCCATCGAAACTTGTTTTTTACGATCTTATCAATTTCTTTAACTCGCGGAGCATCTTTGCGTTCGATCACGGACATCTTTCTTTAAACACCCGGCAAAAACGTGTGAGAAATGAACAATGGCATACTCCTATGCCTATTTAACAAGCGCGTTTATTGGTCAACACGGAGACTTCAACCAATTGCAAGATCCGTAACTGAAAGATCCGAAACACTAAAATGGAATGCTGTAGAGACGAAATCGGATTTTTTACCACTTAAAAAATCGGAAATTTAAAAATTTTATTTTGAAGATAAAAAAAGCGGAATTCCGCGAATTAGCGGAAAAATCACATCCCTGAAGAAATGGGAGAGCTCAGAAACTGTGCCAGTGCTTATATTGCGTCCGCTAAATCTTTCAGCTTTTTTTTGGACTACATTTAGATAGCACCTCGAATGTAACTAAATAATGATCCGAGATAACTGTAGCACTCGGTAACACCATCATGTTTGAGGTTAAAACTCCTTGAGTCAGAACCAAATCTAGCGTGTTTCCATCTTTATGAGTTGGCAAATCAATCTGTTGATCAAAACCAAATGCATCAATTAGAGACCGAAACGCAACAGTAAGTGAATTGAGTGGGGAGTTCATATGAATGTTAAAGTCCCCCATAATTATAATTTTGTCTGCATAGGTTACTAGTTCAGACAAAAGTTCAGCGAATTCGTCCAAGAAAGCTGTGTATGGCCCTGGTGCGCGGTAAATAGTTACTACATAAATTGACAATAAAGAGGACCGCATAACAAGAGCCTCAAACGCCTTGTAGTTATTAGGGGTACGAGGAGTAAATTTGAGCGTTTTTTGGAAATTAGCGCGACACCGCCACCTTTCTTCAAAGGGCGTGCTATATGGCTGCTCACGTAGTCTTGAGAAGCCTCATTTAACGGTAAAAACTCATCTGGTCTCAACCAAGTTTCACATAGACAAATCAAGTTTGTTATCACGAATAATATTATCAACAAGTTTTAGGAGCAAGCGATCTAATATTTAAAAGACCAAATTTTAGCTTTGTTGAATCGTTTAACTTAGCTGAAGTCTTTGTAGAGATCGTCACAAGATGCCGCCGTTCGGGTGCGTTTAGTTTCAGACGTCGGTTGACCGGCAAAGAAATAATGGTGGAATTAGTCACATCTTCTTGTCCTTCTTTCTCCTTCGACTTCGCACGCTACACACTTTCCCACACAACAACCCCACTTCTGCTTTCTATCTTTACGGCGCCTCCGTCGTTTCGTATGTGGAATGGCTGACCACGGAGATCCCGATTCCCTTTGTTGCTCGTTCAGGATATCATAGGCGGTATAAAAAGTGCCCGAAAAGTCGAAATTTTGACGCCCACCCAATTGAATAAGTTCCTCCCGACTATAAGTCTTATTGGCCACGCATGTGTCCAAAAAAGAAAGCAAAAAAGATAAGAGAACGGTAGTAAATAGAAGGTTAGCTGGACAGCAACTAGCCGCAACGTCCACACGCGCCGCCATGTTGGATCTTTTTTAATTGATGCAATCAGGATTCAGGGCTGTCCACTCCACTGAGACAGCCCTGATTAAGGTAACCAATGATCTTCTACTGGCAATGGACTCCGGCGCTTCATCACTCTTGCTGCTGCTGGATCTTAGTGCTGCCTTTGACACTGTGGACCATAATATCTAGCTAGAATGGTTGGAAAAATGGCTTGGTCTCTCAGGAACCGTCTGCTTATGGTTCAGATCCTACCTCTAGGATAGGACACACTGTGTTAAATATGGTGACATCTTTTACGTCGGGTGTACAACTTAACTTTTTTACCAATAAAACGTTTTATTCCGATCTCGAAATTTTCGTTCGTTGAGAAATTTCAGAATTTCGGTTTGTTTGGCAATTTGCATACTCAGCAGCCAATCAGAAGCCTGCATCGAATAACTTCGTGCTTCCAGACTTTCCTGAGCGTTATAAGGTCGCGCATTTGCATATCATGTTCAAGAGAACACAAAAAAAAATGGATAAGTGGTCAGGAATTGTTAAGATTTGTCAATTTAATAGCGCTCTTACTCGTGGTATTGCATTAAGACGTTTCCCATTGTGTGACGTCATTACGCACAGTTTTTCGTTTTGCTAATTGTTGATTGCCATGTTGTATTGAATGGAGCCGTGCTCAGAGGCTGAACCACAATGTCCTGCTTATCTTCTCACGCATGAAAAAACTGCACACTCTGACATATCCTTACCAGGAATCAAGCCAAAACTTCAGCCACAAAAGAAAGATTCAAAGCAATAATAATGACCCTACAAAACGTAAACGTACATTAAAGGCTTCGTGGAAAGAGGAGTTAACGTGGCTTGTAGCAGACGAAGCAACGCAAACATTGCATGAAAAAAGATGAGTAAATACAGGTACATACTGATGGCAGATGGAAAACAGCGATGTCATATACATGCAATGAATGTTATAATTTATAATAAACTTAATTTTTAAGTGTTGTTATGTGATATATTCTGATTATCAATCCTTAATACTTGGAACAATGTTTTTTTTTGCGATTAGTCGAATTACTGTGTTTCAAGTTGTGAAAAATGGGGCAGGCAACTTTATGGCTGGGCAGGCAATTTTTCAGAGTTGTCTGCCTTGTTGCCCGGTAACTTTTTGTCGTGAGTTTCAGACACTGGATATACATTGAAATTGTGTAACTGACCAATTTATCTCCCACTATTCTTGTTCATCATTTTTTGCACAAAGCCCCAGTCATCTGTCCAAGCTGGCTGAAAAGAACGAGGTTTTTTTCGCTGGAGGAGTTGTTGCGAGTCGTTCATTTATCGCGCGCCGGTCTTTCTGTGGCTCGGTTAAAACACGCATCTTTCCTCCTCTGAGAGGCGCGGCGCAGACATGCTCACACACGGAGCAGAGGAGGAGGAGGGGCACTACTGTAAAGCCTCTAAATAAGACAGTGCGCAACTGGAAATGTTTTAATTTCACATAAAAATGCACATGAAAAAAAAAAAAATCAGGATTTTGCGGTGCGCTCGCGTGCCACAGGTTGCCGACCCCTGGTTTAGAGAATTTATTCAAGAAAACTGAGTATGGACCTGGTGCGCGATACTTAGAATAAAAATTGACATTAAAGAGGACCTCATGACAAGAGGCTCAAACGCCTTATGATTATTAGAGGTTCGGGGAGTAAGTTTGAGTATGTTTTTCAGAAATACGCGGAACACCGCCACCCTTCTTCAAAGTAGAGCTTTAGGAGCAAACGATCTAATATTTAAAGACCAAATATTGGCTTTGCTGAATCTTTAAACTTAGCGGAAGTCTTTGTGGAAATTGCCACATGATGTCGCCATTAGGCCGTGTTGAGTCTCAGGCATCCATTGACAGGAGAGATCGATGAAGAAATATTGCTAGAATTAGGCACAATACCATAATCATCATGCCCTTCTCTGCAGTTTCCGAAATCAGCTTTGCAGTTCCGCCGATATAGCTCCCTTAGCTTAGCACCATGGCCTGAGCGACAGCCCTACTTTTGTTTGCGATCCCCACGCCATCTCCGCCACTTTGTAAGTGGGTTGGCCACCGACGGAAATCCCGCAACCCTTTGTGTTTCTTGCGGGATATCAAAGGTGGCATAAAAAAAACAAAGCCCAAAAGGTCGTTATTTAGACTCAGACCCAAATTTATAAGTTCACCGCGACTATAGGTATTATTGGCCAAGCATGTGTCCAGAAAAGAAAGCAAAATAGACAAGAGAATGGTAATAAATCGAAAATTAGTTGAAGAGCTGTGAGCTGCTGCGTCGATGCGCGCCGCCATCATCTTCAAAGAACAGTACTGTCCTGTATTTTGAAAAACGTACGCACAATACAAAATTTAACCTACAGCAATGTCCGGGTATTTTTCGACAGCGCGAATTATTTTTCCGCATCTACCGTTTTTCGTAAGTCGAATGGTCGTAAGAAGTGGAGTGTCTGTACTACTAATAATCTGTACCGGCCCTGAAAAACTCATGTATGTCGATCTCTACATAAAATTGCCCTATTTTTCATGATCAAATAATATGCTACTTGATGAAGCGAGATATTGCAAAAAATGCCTCGTTTGCTATTGCTTCGAGCGCTCGACACGTCATTGGTGCGGCTGCTATGAGCAAGAGGTTGATCCAAGTTAAAGACCGGTAAGCACCTCATCGTCAACGCGCCTGGCGAAAGAGAAGTGTAAAATTGAGGGGATGGCTGAGTAATAGGGTTCAGCCCTTCCTCTGTGAAATTGAGGCATCATCATGGTAAATACATCAGGTTTTTAATAATTGCACTACAAAACACTGTATTTGGAAAGAGAAAATGATGAAACTTTTTTTTACATGTGTCTAACTGTATGGAGCTGGTCTAAAAACAAGGATCCTACAGGTTAAGGCAAGTTAAATTCAAGACTTTTAAAGACTTTTTAAATCCCTTTCGAAATCAAGAGATGTCAAACCTCCATTTTTCATTGAAATAAGCCATCAGTAAATAAGTAATGTATTGTTATTTAATGGAATGCTACAGCTGGAAAGCATGACATAATATTACATAAGAATAGGGTGCAAACCATGAGTAAAACTAAACTAACATCCCAAAACCAAATGTGTAAACTAACATAGCCCAGCTTCTTCTGTGCCAAGGCATTGGAAGTTCAATTCCCGGTGTTAGGAGTGTTTACATGGAGGCTTTGGAGGGACAGATCTGTCCACTTCATCTCCTGCTCTTTGACGGACTCGGTGGAGCATCCATTGTCCTGCTCGGCCTCAGGAAGTTCACTCTGAAAACAAACACAGCAAGGTGAGGTTTCTTAAAACAAATGAGTAAAACATTTGCATAGGACAATCTTCACACTTAACAATCATTTTTAGAACAGTGTTCGGTAGTGCTACTTGGCTCAAATCCATGAAGCCTCTGCATCGTATATTAGATGAGTGGTTTATGAACCATGAGTCGAGGTAGGTGTTGATGTTAGCGTACGGTGAGGTTTTAAGTCCCACAAAGCGGATGTACCATGTGGCTGATTTATAAAATGATTTGCTAGCTTGGAGCGCAGTTCGAAATAAAAGCAGCAAAGAAACACCCTCAGAGTTGAAAGTCACAGTTCAGTACTGAAAATCGCGGAAATATGCACTTCCAATTCATTACGAACTTGCTATCATAGTGAAAGATTTTTCAAAAGCAGCTGAAATTCTCTGGGGAAAAAAAAAAAGAAATCCACCGAGGTCAAAAAACTTTGAAAAAAAAAACGTTTTTAAAAAAAAATGAATACGAACTTAATTTTACCCCCTTTTTTTACCAGATGTCGCATAAGCAAAACAGAAAAATAATCATGATAAACTCTTACTCTCTTAATACACTCTTCAAATACATTTTTTGTATTCAGACCATAATTCACACAAGCATGTTACACATTCTTCTCTCCAAATGATGGCATAGTCGAAGTAATAAATCATCTTGAAGCCCTCTGCTTGTGTGTAAACCTTTATAATAATAACAACATCGATAATAACAATAAACGTAAATCCACTGTGCAGTGAAGTGGAACCAAAATCAAGTTCTTTTGTTAACTTCAACACATGCAGTAATTATGGAAAATTAATCATAAAATAAAAAAACGTAAAAGGCTTTTTTGTTATCAAAATGAAAATTTTATCACAACAACAATTTATGAACAATTATACAAATACAAAAAAACAGCATTTTAATCTTAAACACTTTATATAAAATGCTTTGAAAATAATATTTACAATTCAACAAAGATCGATGGGTCCCCAAAATTTAGTGTTATCGAGGTTGAAATTGTAAATCAGCGACAAAAATATAATATAAATGTATATACCAGTATATTCATTCAGTTTCAATCATTACAGTTTATTGGTAATACAACTCAGTTATCACTTCAAGATTTTTCAGTTCACAACAATTTTGTACATTATACAAAATAATTTTGCTGAAATAATTATATTAATTTATATTTTCATTCAGTTTTAATCATCACAGTTTATTTGTAATACAAAGCAGTTATCATTTCAGAGAGCCCGTCCCAATCTGGTGAATAACGAGTAAAATCCCTTTTTATGCCAATAAGTTAAATAGACAAGAAAGGTGACTCAGATGACCAGTACATACTTAGCGTAGCTTAGTTCACACTTAAGTTAAACTCCAATAGAATTATTTCCTTGACTTGCACCCATGAAATACATTGGGTTGGTGGGATGAATAATAATATTTAAAATGGCAATTAATCAATAATTACCATTAACAAAATAAAGATTTATTAACAGATAGCATTTTCCCCAACACTTATCCAACTTACAATTATTATTCGGGATGCAAGTAAATCTAAACCAGATCTCCAGATATGAAGTTGGCGGAGACATCATACCTAATGATGTCCTCGGTCAAATCAGTTATTTTAATGGTTTGCAGTCTGCGTTGCTATTGAAAACCCTCGTTTCCCCCAGGAATTGCCCCCAAATTGTGTTCCTTAAAATTGAGATTTGTGAACGTGAACACACAACAGTTAGACATGTTGTTTTTGTAAATTGCGACTCTAAAACACAGCTCAAAATACAAATATTTTCTTGCTCTGTTCAGACTTGTACTGCTATTGCTAAGGTTTTGGGTTAACGGTGAGTGACTGATAGGAGGACACCCAGATTGCGTGGTAGGAACACTATTATATGGATAGATACTTTATTCATCCCCGCAGGGAAATTCACATTTCCAGCAGCATCCCTGTGCTGAGAACAGTACAATAATAAAGCAAAAAGAATACAATATACAAATACCCAATGTGACGTGCCAATACCCACTGTAGCGTATTATATAAAGTATCTTGATAGTGCTACACAGAATACACATTGCAATAAAAAACAGTAATATGCAATGTAGGGGGAGTGGTTTAATGTGGGCCTTTACTCCGCCGGGTGGAGTTAAAAGGCCTCATGGCATCAGGGAGAAAAGATCTCTTCAGTCTGTCCGTGGTACAAGACTGTGACAGCAGTCTGTCGCTGAAGCTTCTCTTCTGTCCGGATATAATGCTGTGTAGTGGATGTGATGAATGGTCCATGATTGACCGCAGCTTTTCCAGTGCCAGTCTCTCAGCTACTGTTGTCAGGCTGTCCAGCTCTGAGCCCACAACAGAGCTCGCTTTCCTCACCAGTTTATTGAGACAAGAGGCATCCTTCTTCTTGACGCTGCCTCCCCAACGCGCTGCCGCATAGAAGAGGGCGCTTACCACAACAGTCTCATGGAATATTTTCAGGAGCTTTTTGCAGATGTTGAAGGACGCCAGCCTTCTGAGGAAGTAAAGTTGGCTTTGACCTTTCCTACATACAGCTTCTGTGTTGGCAGTCCAGTCCAGTTTGTTGTCCAGCTGCACACCCAGGTATTTTTAGGTCTGGACAAATTTTACACATTCTCCTTTGATGGTTACAGGAACCGGGTGAGTTCTAGTTCTCCTAAAGTCCACCACCATCTCCCTGGTCTTGGTGGTGTTCAGGTGCAGGTGGTTCGCGTTGCTCCATTGGAAAAAGTCCTGAATCAATTTCCTGTACTCCTCCTCCTGCCCACTTTTGATACATCCCACGATCGCAGTGTCATCAGCAAACTTTTGCACGTGGCAGGACTCAGAGTTGTACTGAAAGTCCTATGTATACAGAGTGAATAGGAACGGAGAGACCGTGGTCCCCTATGGAGATCCTGTGCTGCTAACCACAGTGTCCGTTGTACAGCCCCCCTGTTTCACATACTGGGGTCTGCCTGTCAGGTAGTCCGTAATCTATTTACAATGTGTAAGCTAACTCCCATGTCTGTCAGTTTCCTACTAAGTAACAGAGGCTGTATGGTATTGAAGTCACTGAAGAAGTCCAAAAATGTAATCCTCACAGCCCCCTTAGCCCTATCCGGGTGAGAGAGGGATCGGTGTAGCATGTAGACTGTAGCATCCTCCACTCTTCCACCTTCTCCTGGTAAGCAAATTGCAGAGGGTCGATGGCGTGACGGACCTGTAGCCTCAGGTGGTGCAGCAGCAACCGCTCCATGGTTTTCATCACATGTGATGTCAGGGCGACCGGCCTGAAGTCGTTGAGTTCCTCAGGTCTTGATTTCTTTGGTACTGGGATGATGCAGAATGTTTTCCACAGCTGAGAGACCCTCCCCTGTTCAAGGCTCAGGTTGAAGATGCGCTGTAGAGGGTCTCCCAGCTCCAACGCACAGGCCTTCAGCAGTCGGGGGAATACTCCATCTAGACCAGCTGCCTTGCTGGTTCGCAGCCTCCTCAGCTCTCCACACACCTGGGCTGCAGTTATGTTGAGTGGGGGGATGTCCTCCGTGCTAGTGTCCAAAGGGGGATGGACAGCTGCAGTACTCTGGGGTGAGGATGAGTTGGGGTGGTCAAACCTGTTGAAAAAGTTGTTTAACTGGTTGACTCTCCCCACATCTATGTCCACAGCCACACCCTGCTTGGTGCTGCAGCCAGTAAAAGCTTTCATCCCTTCCCACACCTCATTCATGCTGTTGTTCTGCAGCTTTTTCTCCAACTTCCTCCTGTACTGCTCCTTCCCTTCTTCAGAGCTGGACTCTGAGCTCCCTCTGTACTCGTTTTAGCTCCTGCTGATCACCATCTTTAAAAGCCCTCTTTTTTTGATTCAGATGGCACTTGATGTCGCTCGTGATCCAGGGCTTGTTGTTGGCATAGCAGCGTACAGTTTTAATAGAAACAACATTGTCCATACAGAAGTTAATGTAGTCAGTAGTGCAGTTTGCCACCTCCTCAATGTCCCCACTGCTGGACCCTAGCAGGACCTCCCAGTCCGTACGTCCAAAGCAGTCTCTCAGAGCCTGCTCTGCTTCTGTAGACCATTTCCTGAAAGAGTGTGTGGTTGTTGGTAGCCTCCTCACTTTTGGTTTGTAATGAGGTTTAAGCAGAATGAGGTTGTGGTCCCCTTTCCCAAGGGCAGGCAGTGGGGTAGTACTGTCCCTAATGTTTGCATACAGTAGGTCAATAGTCCTATTTGCCCTGGTCTTGCAGTCCATATACTGGATAAAAGAGGGCAGTGTTGTATCAAGAGTCACGTGATTGAAGTACCCAGAGATTAACATGGCGGCCTCAGGATGTTGTGTTTGGAGCTTGGCCACAGCAGAGTGGATGACGTCACACGCTACTTCCGCATCAGCGCGCAGTGGGATGTAAACAATAACAGCAATGGCGTGTCCAAACTCTCTGGGCCAGTAATAGGGACGCAGACTTACAGCCAAAAGTTCGACATCACGGCAGCAGATAGAAATCTTTGTGTTTACATGCCCGGGGTTACACCACCTTGTGTTCACATAGATAGCGAGTCTGCCTCCTCTGCGCTTCCCGCAGGCTTTTGTGTCTCTGTCTGCTCTAACAGCGCAGAAGCCGGTTAGCTCAACTTTAGCATCCGGGATGCTAGACGTGAGCCACGTTTCCGTAAAGCAAAGCAAACTCTGCACTCCCTGTATGCTTTGATGTCTTTCACAAGCACAGCCGGTTCGTCGATCTTATTTGGTAGTGAGTTTAAATTCCCCATGATTATAGACGGTACCGAGGGCTTATATCTCCACTTCGCCGCTAGCCGCTTAGCCTTTACCTTAGCACCGGCTCTGCACCCCGATAGGACCGCCTCACCTCGTCAGGTAAAAGGGGAACCACGCCGGCTCGAGAATTCTTCAGGTAGAGGAGTTGATTCCTCGAAAACACATTTTTGTGCGTTAAAACCCATATCCATTGGATAGAAAGTAATCCAAAGTGCTGCAAGGCAAACACTGAAGATATGAGCAAAAACAGCGAAAATAACACGGGAGGTGCTGGAGTGGCTGCCATTCGCGATAGCGCCGAAGTACAAGTGTTGTCATTACCACTGCTACGTGGAATGTCGGCACTTTAAGCAAACAAAGAAAAGTTAAAGGAACTCATCTACAAGATGGATAGATACTGCTAAGGTCTTTTGGGTCAACGTGATACCAAATGGAAAAACTTGGCATAAATGACAAATAAAGAGGGTCATGTTTTCTACTATGATGGCGAGACTAACAAGCACATGTGATTACCTCATGTGGGTCCCTTCTCAAGGTTTCTTTATTTTCCTCACGCTAAGGGTTTGACTTTTTCCTTGCCCTCATGTAGGTTTTAGATCATGGGATTGTGTAATAGTATATAGTTTGCAATAATCAGTGGCCTGTGCAGCCCTAGGTTCAAGACATCATAGACAAACCACCAAAGAAAGATACCATCCACCTGGAAGGTGACGGGAACGCCCAAATTGGTGTGAATGATCATAGATACTGGAAGAAAACATGTGAAACAAGCTCTAACCTACAAACCAATGAAAGAGAACAACGACTTCTTGAACTAACTAGCTACAACAACTTGGTTCTGGCAAATTCTCTAAGCAACTGTAAAAGCTATAGAAAAGGGACAAGGCAATATTCGGATGGAATTCACGATTCCACAACGTTTCAAAAGTGGAATCAAGACAGCAAGCACGCGCACATATCCAGGAGTGGATGTGGGAAGAGATCACGACCTGGTCATGATGAACTTCCGTGTTCGCCTCCAGGAGGTCAAGAAGTCACAAAACCCACTGATCAAGTCTGTCCATCTTGTAGGTGGCCCTGAGCTTCATGCCCTTTATTGGACGAAGATGTCGAAACGCTGACCACCAAGTTCTCAGAGACGATGACTGAAGCAGCAAAAGAAGAAAAGGAAAACACCGGAGGAAGATAAAGCTGAGGGTTACAAAGACCTCCAACAGTGTGACATGAAGCGAGAACTAAAGGAGAAACGAAACAGCCTTGGAGGGGTGTAACAGAGTTGAAATTTGATTGTTTTTAATGTTTTTTTGAATTCTCACAAAATCTGTGTTTTTGTTGTATTACTGTTAATATTCCGGTACCTCATTCAGTTGTTAAGTCATGGGCGTCTGCGACTGTTCTTTTCGTTTGGCACTTTATGGGCTTCAGCGCTTGCCGTAGCTTAAATAAGTTTGTAAGCGTTGAAGGTAAGATGTGCCCAATATCAGTTGGATAAAAAAAATGCATATTTTGCTAGACATTTGAGCTGCTTTCGAAATTATTTTTGTATATAAAGATATATAAGTTGTTCTAAATGATGTATATTAAAAAAGCACTAAATAAGAGGTTAAGCAATACAGCTTGAAATGAAGATGCAACGTGTTTTGATGCAAACACGCCACGAGGTGCAGCCTGTTGAGTGATGACCCGTTCTTTTGTATCTTTAATATTTTAGATAATTGCAGTCGTGAACAGAAGCCCCTGACTTTTGTATTGTTTTGTTTATTGAATGCAGGTACGTGTGAAAGTTATGTTCATTGTTATTATCGAAGTTTCATTATTAATGTGGTCGCATGTTGTCTGCTTGCTGTAGCTAAAATAAGTTTGTAAGCGTTGAAGATAATTGCAGTCGTGAACAGAAGCCCCTGACTTTTGTATTGTTTTGTTTATTGAATGCAGGCAATAAACCCAGAGATTGTGAAACCTTGTGTCGTGCATGAAAAAGGGTCGCTACAGGAGGAGCAGCCAAGTATAAAGCAGCTATCAAGAAAATCAGAAAAAAGCTTGAGAAAAACAAAGGAGAAATGGATCAAGACCAATGCTCGGATTTAGAAGTGTGCAGACCATTGAACAACTGTATCCAAATGCCAACAGTGCGCAAATTATCAATGGTAACATTGGAGCGTGATTTCGGACCAGTCGGTGTGAGACAAGGCTGCATTCTACCTCCATTTTTTTTAACATCTTCCTTGAGAGGATCATGTCTGAAGCTCTGGAACAACATGAATGTATAGTCAGTATTGTAGTACATACACATCACCACTAACCTCCGTTTTGCTGATGATAATGCCGGATTGGCAGGAGACGAACAAGAACTTAGGGATTTGGTCAATCGCCTGGACAAAGCATCAAACCAGTATGGGATGGAAATCAGTAGGGTTGCACAATTTTGAGAAAAAAAACTCATTGCGTTTTTCATACCAGTATTGCAATTTCAATGTGATTTTTGATTGTAAAAGAAAGGTGCATTTCATGCACTAGTTTTGTAAGTCCTCAACCATTGGAAGCATGACCTACCAGTACATACATTTTTCTGTGAGTGAAGGTGGAAATTACTGGGGGAAAAAAATAAAAATAATAATTGAATCATGTCATACACATGTTTTATGAAGAAAAAACTTGAATATAAAAGTATTACAACTGTTTTTATTTTCAAAGATTTTGAAGAGTAACAACGCACAGGGTAATTTGTTATCCCTTAACCATTCAAGGGTTAATACTAGTGACAGGGCCATCAGACTGTTGAGAAGCAAAGATGCGTCTGTATGATGTCACCAGTCATACCTAGACATACCCATAGAAGATGTACACAATACTATTTATTATTTCAGATGGTGATAAACTTTAAATTGGGACCAGGTAAGGCTTCATGGTATTGTCCCAGCTGTTTTCAGCAAAGATTCCCATGCTTCACTCATCTGCAGGCATGCGGTTGCAAAACATAATTCAGGCGAAAATAAAAACCTTATACTCCTGTGAGTTCCAACTTGGATTACTTAATGTTAGTAGCACTTGCAATGATTATTTCAGTTGGGGACAAAACTTGAGAGTGTTTCCTTTCAAAAGAGACCAAAACCGGTCCAGATTGTCCAAACGGTTCAACAACATCATTCAATTTAGTTTGGGAATGTTTTGGATTGAGATTTTATGTGAATTTCACAGGGGTTAACAACCTTAAGTTAACAGCGCCCTCTTCAAGGGATCTTTGTTAGGGTTGTCGTTGATAAATCCTCGAAAAAAACGAGGTATCATACGGTTACACAATAGCACTACGTAACATCACAATATCGATTAGATTTCTGTTAATCATGCAGCCCTAGAAATCAACACAGAAAAAACTAAAATAATGACCAACAATCCCCAAGGTATAACCACAAACATCACCATCAACTACAGAGAGCTAGAACCTAATTTAACTATCTTGGCAAGAACCAGAACACGACTTAAACCCATCTGGAAATCACGGATCAGACTCATGCTAGCGCTGGTTAGTTCCATCTTCCTCTCTATGCGAAACATGGACTCTCACAGAAAAACTGGAAAAGAAAATCCAGGCTTTGGAGATGTGATGCTACAGGAAACTTCTAGGCATCAGCGACTTAGCCCATGTGTCAAACGAGACGATGCGCAACACCATCAGAGGGCATATTAGACCATACAAAGAACTGTTGTCAACTGCGCAGACAGAAACATCAGCGGTAAGGTCACATCAAAAGATCATCATTCTGTGATGTCAACATGTCACCACCGTAATTTTGAAGCGTTTCAGTTTTAATGGTACCATATTATTACAGTGAGATTCTCATGGGTCCATTTGAACCCAACTGATGTGTTGAGAGTTATTAGGTGACCAAAGCAAATTTTCTCAATACAAAATATCATTACTGTGCATTTAAACTAGAAATATTATGAACATAGCACATATTAAAGGTAAACTGAATGTTTAACCGAATAAACTTGCTTAAACTAAACATTAGCACTTGGTCTCTTCTCACCACACTCAGTCCTGGTAACGTTGAGGCACTTTTGGGGTACGCTTGGAGCGCCCTAGGCTCACCGGGCCAGGATCAGGTGGTTTAGCTGGTTCTGACACTACAGGTGCTGGGGATGCGCTGAAACTGCTCTCCATCGGCCCCCGTCTCCTCAGCTGCTTCCTCAGGTATCAGATCTGGAAGCCCCACAGGATGGCCGGATCTCGGCTGGTCTCTGTGAATTCTTGCTCCATTGTTTCTCCTAAGACCCTGTACGATACTGGCCCCGAATGCTGAGGGATGATTCGAGGAGTTCACTTTGGGCTGTCGCTAGCAGTGTTTCGCAGGTAAACTTGCTCGTCAATGTCGAACTGTCTGTCCAACGCCTCTCTGTCATGTTCTTCCTTTTGTAGGGATTGCTTCCTTTTAGCGGTCTCCTGAAAGTTTGGTTTAAAAAAGTCCAGTCTAGTTCTGACATGCCTTTTCAAAATCAAATCAGCAGGTGACTCTCCCGTCGTGCTGTTGGGGATCGTGCGATACCGTAGCAGGAAATGGGACTTTTTCTTCAACGCTCTAATCTTCTCTCGCCAACTTTTTAATGCCGGTCTTGAACGTTGAGACATACTTCACAGCTAGGCCATTGATCGCAGGGTGCCTCGGGGCACCGGTATTGTGGAGGATTCCATTTCTCCTCGCAAATTGCTGGAAATCATCAGACATAAAGGTTGTTTCACTGTCTGTGACAATCTGTTCAGGCACTCCATGACCCACTGTCACATTTATGGCATTAAGCAATTTTGAAGAAGCAGTCATTTGGGCTATGTTTTTCCCTTAACATACATAGCCCGCTGCCTGCGCTGAACGAGAGATATTATGCGTTTCACGCACCTTGTCAACTGAAGAAGTTGGCTCGCTTTGCCGTCGTGTGTCACGGTGGACTGTCTCCATGTTGAGAGCAATCTGCCGGTGTTGTGCCCAAATCCGACTCCTGTGCAAATTCCTCCCCCCCTCGCATGAACGCGCATTCTGCTGCGCTTCCAACAAAAGCGATCATATTCTATATAAAACGCTTATTAAAACAATAAAGCGAGCTAATTATAACAATTGGGAGATCCTAGTCTATATAACGCGTTTATTTAAACAATAAAGCGCGATCATATAAATAATAAGGTTTAAAGCGTGTCTTATTTTGCAAACAGTATAGGCAGGGAAGTCCGATTTTAAATGAAAAAAACAACAACAATTTGTTTACACCGCGGGATCCAATGCAACCATGGTTTCATTCGCAATAAAAAAGACATTACATACAGATATTACAGTAAATCAAATAAATACTATTTGTGTACAATTAGTTGTGATTGCGGAAATCATAGCGTACATTGACGTTGGTGAATTTTTCATCTGCGTTAACAAACGCATTTTGTAGAATACGATCGCACTTTATTGTTTAAATAAACGCGTTATATAGACTAGGATCTCCCAATTGTTATAATTAGCTCGCTTTATTGTTTTGATAAGCGTTTTATATAGAATATGATCGCTTTTGTTGGAAGCGCAGCAGAATGCGCGTTCACGCGAGGGGGGGAGGAATTTGCACAGGAGTCGGATTTGGGCACAACACCTGTTGTGCACCTAACACCGGGCTCTGGCAAACGTTAGCTCGTCTGTGGCAAGCAGCTTGCGTTGGCATGCTTCGTCGTCATTCACATCTTGCAGCCAGTTGTTCAGTTCAACGGCAAATTGGGTTACTGTCGCGCCGTGCTTCCGAACACACCGTCGAAATCTGGATATCTCGGCTATGACTAGCTTCGGCTCATTGTAATCATACAAAACTCTCACAATGTCATCGAAAGTCTTGTCCTTAGGCTTGAGAGGCTCAACTAAATTTCCACTCGCTCGACATAAGCTATCCATTGTTCACTTTCAGGATTCATTTCGTCCAGTTTGACAAAGTTGGTCATTTTCACTGAACACTACAGTCGCATTTAACCTCATCGCCAATTATGTGGTGTACAGTATTGTCAATGATCACACACGTTGCACCTATTAACCATTTACTGAACACTTGTCATCTGTCTTACAAAGCTCAATATGTAACCGCGGTGTACGTGTCCCACCAAAGATCCACATTCATGCTGGACTGGATGATGAGGTTTTTATTATTACAGTTTCTGCAAATGTATGAGTCACAACATTAGCTTTTTCTGCTGGGTTTGATCTCTTTGTAGTACTCTGGTAAAACTGACAACAAACCCCGCCTCCTGGTCACATGTTAGAAGCCAAAACCAAACCCCACCCCATACCAGCAGATGGCACTGTTGGACTCAGGATTGCAGGACATTTACCAAAAACTATACACATATTTTCGCAGGAGTTTCAATAAAATAAAAGTTATTATTACACCCGTTACAAATATACCACACTCTGGAAAACAAGCGCTTTACCAGCGGGATGGTGACATCTTCGTATGGCAGTCTGTCTTCTCTCCAGGCGTCATCAGTAAGATCCAAAACTCTACCATCTCGTTGAATTTCACTGTCCATACTCAAGACCGAGTTCACGTGTCACTGAGCAAAAATTACGACAAAGGCAGTATACAACAAATTCACTGCGCTTGATGTGGATGTTGTTTTTTTTTTACAATTCATTAGTCTTTGAAGAACGTCGCGTTACTTAAACGTCATACACTGGCGCCTAAAGATGACTACAAATGACGCTCGATATTTTACTCTGTAACAAACGTTCATGAAGCCACACTTTCAAACGTCCCAAATTTACTCACACACAGTTAAAAGTCTGATTGGGGCTTTATCACATTTTAAACATATATTTAGTAGTCGACGAGTAATACCCACGAGACATGGATGGTGTTTAGTGGTTGCTATGGGAACTAGACAGAAAAGTGAACAACCGGAGAAAGAACATTCGTCTTTGGAGGAATCGTATTTCGACGGTAATTTTTTTTTTTCATTTTGAAGTTTTTAAAATCGAGAATATAATACATATTAATATCCAATAATAGTTTGTTAATTGAAAATACACCGTATATATAAACATTATCTCCGTTTGTTAAAAATCATTAATCAGAACGAAATCCATGTTGATGATTTGTAGTCTTCAATGAAGAAAAACAGCTACTTAGGGATCATTTCTATAAATGCCGTAATCACAAAAGTGCTTCAATCCCCATATTACAGCAATGCTGTAGGTTTGATTTTTGCAACCGGGAGATGGAATAAGAGCTTGCTCTGTCCACTCCACGCATCGGCCCGGTGTTGCAGTACCTCCGGGAACGGTGCATTCGCACTCATCGCTGCTTGGTTCTGTGGCTAGGACCTCTTGGCTGATGACAAGTGTCTCGGCCCTTGGCTTTGTAGTGTATTATAATTTGACGAATAATGGATAATCGATAAAGAATATATAACAATAAACCTTACAAAATCCCCCCCCCACACTGATAAAAGTAAAGACATTGAAAAAAAATCACTGTTTTAAAACCCTAGCAACAAAGAGTATGATAAATGACTTCTTCAACACATTTTAATGCCCTTGGTGACTAATGTCCCATCTCATTACCTGCACCGCTTATCCTCAGTGGGGTCGCGGGGCAATCAGCAATCATCGGGCAGTGGGCAGGGGACACCCTGAAGTGGTTGCCAGTCAAATGCAGGGCACACAGGGACAGACAACTCGCTCGCTCATTCACACCTAGGCACAATTTGGACCGGCCAATCCACCTGAAATGCATGTCTTTGGAATGTGGGAGGAAACCGGAGTGCCCGGAAGAAACCCACGCAAGCACGGGGAGAACATACAAACTCCGCACAGTAAGCTGGATTTGAACCCACACAGGAGGTCCTCAAGACCTTAGAACTGTGCCGCATACACGCTAACCACTGCGCCGCCGTGCTGCCCTGGTGACTAACGTGGATGAAAAAATTAATGCAGATGAAAATACTTGTCTGTACCCTTCCTTTGCACCCATGGATTCACCTCTATTGACACGTATAGTACAGGCGCATCCATTTATATTTTTAACTGAGCACAGTTAAAATCGAAACACCATATTCTGGACGAAATGGAATGCATTTTTTGTTGCCAACCTTTTTTGCAGGCACCACAATGTCGGCCCCGGACCAAGAGCAGACCGAAAACATCAAAACATGCAGCAATCCTGGGAACCCAGTTTTCACCTGCAATGGCCCACCACCTTATAAAAGTTCTCTTCAATCGCCATGGTCCAAACCTCAGAATCCCATGTACAGGACCACCTCCAGTGACTACGGCTTTTATCCACCTACTCCTGAAACAACCCCATGTACATACTATCCTAAGTCACAAAAATTTACTAACCACATGGCCGAGAGTGGGATGTATCGTGATAACTGCTTCAACACAACCCTTGACCGCAGCAGAGTCTATGACTGTCCTAATTTACAACACACTATTTGAATATTGATGTGATCATAAATGGCTTCAAATGTTATATTTGCCGGTTTGGACAAATGTGGTCGCAAGTAATGTTTGATCAGAATGCAAATATATATATATATATTTTCATATTCATCACAATTTGTTATTTACACATTATTTTTCTTGTTTTCATCGTGCTAAGATAGAGATATTTAAATTAAAATATAAACGATAATATAATACGAATACGTTTAGTTTACCAAATGATTTGTTGATTTCTCACCTAATTATGTTAATGTGCTTAAGATAGGATAACTTATTTCAAGGGACTGCCTACTCCTAAAGAATTGGCTCCAGCACAACAAACCAAAAAAGTGAATACAAATTTTGTTTCATTAAGCTCAAATTGATCCTCATAAATCAACTGGCAAGTGTATGTACTATCACCCACCACGTTTTTGTCTCACATTTTTGCAAGACAAAATAATTCAAAAATATTTTACATGATCAACTGTATATCATTAAACGATATTTTCAACCAAGGAATAAATTTACTTTGTTTGAGAGCTTCACAGGTGTGTTCTGGGAAATGTTCAAATTATGCTTGGTCGGCCAAAATGATTTATTTGCTGTATCGGAAATAATATACACCTAAAGATAAACAAAATTAATTTTATTACATGGTACTACATATAATTATATAGTGGAAATATTTATTGTCTCTTTCTTCCAAGTACTTCAGGTGGTGAAATGTGTTCCTTTGTTAAATAGAACTTGAGTTCCTGCTGCAATACCTAAAGTGGAAGTTAATCTGAAGGGTTTCTAGCAGGGGAATGTATAATATTCAGAAAAATAGTCTGTGTAATATAGTGTAATAATCTGTGAAGCCTTTTGGGACTCTTCGTGATTTAGGGCTATACAAATAAAAATGACTTGACTTGACAATTATATTTTATACTGGCCAAATCTAAATAGAGCAAGTGGATTAACAGAAATAGGCACTGTCAGGCTGCACTTGCCCAAGACACACCACAGGACACGGTGCCCCGACGACCCTGGGTGTTTAGGGATCCTTTAAACCATAATAATATGAGTACCAAATTAAAATCCACCTCTTTTTGTTCAATTTCTAAGGTGGCCATTTTTGTCCACGACACAAATATACTGACAAATTATGGCCGTGGTTTCAGAAGGGAGGTAAATTAAATATGTTGTTAGCAGAGCCATCTGCAACTCCAATGTCCTCATCCCTCGACACCAACTCTAAAAATGACTGACCTAAGATATTTCAGATTTACTTTATTGTCATTCGTATACACGTGTATACAGAACGAAATGTCGATACATCTGACCCGCACAGTTACTTTGAACGTCAGCCGGGATAGATAAGATTAACCATGTCTTCGTCAGAATTTTAGCGCAGCAGTTCGTCATCTTGCGGTTCGATGCCACTTCCAGTTGTTAAATGGTCCAGTTTATTGTCCAGAGAGCGAACGTTGGAGAATGGATGGGAGAGGCGTTTAGCCTTTAGCCTAGCTGTTAGCACGGCCCGACAACCTCGCTTCCTCGTCCGGCGGTCACGCCCTGTCTTGCCACTCT
This sequence comes from Urocampus carinirostris, assembly GCF_059441175.1. Classification (NCBI taxonomy): domain Eukaryota; kingdom Metazoa; phylum Chordata; class Actinopteri; order Syngnathiformes; family Syngnathidae; genus Urocampus; species Urocampus carinirostris. The sequence continues at coordinate 45,872,205 of NC_142355.1, forward strand.
GCTTCGCTGCTTTGTATGCCGCTGGGTCCGTGGCTAATAAACACTCCCGAGTGGTGGTAGCACCGAGCGCTTGATGTCTGGATGATCGCATATCCAGCAAAAAAAAACTGCGATCGTATCTTAATCTGCAGTTCGAGCCGACTTTGTGCGCCGTCAAAACTGAGTCGAAGACTGGGTCTTATGGCCGACGTGTAAAAAACTGTTGCGAGCCGATGGAGCCGAACAGGGGCGCCGCCATGACGTGATCAAGATATGGATAAATACAAGGGGATTACACTTGTCAATTCATATTTCACAAACACCCAATGCTGTGACGACAGTAGCAGGAGTCCTTACAGCTTCTTGTTGAAAACTAAATCCACTATGTTGTTATCAATGACAATAAAGACAATTATAGTCTTAACAATGTAAGGAAATCCTTTAAATTGACCCTCCCTTTAAACCAGGGGTCAGGATCCTATGGCTCGCGAGCCATATATGGCTCTTTCTATAAGTACCTGTGGCTCGGAGACAAATTTGATTGCATGCAAATTTTCTCCATCTCTTTCACAACGTGAGCTATTAATCCTGTTCAGATACACACAAATCCAAACCTAAACTGACATTGAAGTAGTGCTTGGCAGAATATATAGGGCACGTTTTTCACTACAATTTACAGTCAAGGTGTCACACGAAAAAAAAAAAAAAAAAAAAAAAAACCTCGTTCTGGCTGTACATCGCTAAAGAATCCGTTATATAAAACCTCACTATATTATCTGTCTTCAGTGTTCAGATACCTTATGATGAATCTACAGAACACACTGTAAATACGCCAAAACACCGGAAGAGAACTTAAAGTTTTTTGATTGGGTGAGTGGGAGGGATGGGTGGAGCTATGCAAAAAGTGCAAGCACTCTCTCCCATCTCTCGCCCTACGCCGTCTGCGCCATAGATAAGCACATCAGGCTCCCTGTTTGCAGAATGTCGTGACGTTTTTACAAAATAACTGCTTACATCTGGTTTTGAAACCAATATGTATGAAAAAAAAGGGTCAAAATGAGTTTAACCGATCTTGAGTAATTGCAAGAAAGACACAAGTTTAAAATGGTATGTTTGATGATTTTGGGACACGGGCTCTGGCATTATTCTCTTTTCATAATTTTTATCAAATCATCAAAAATAAATGTGCTGAAGACTAAGTTTTTGTCTGGGGCGCGGGTTTAGCAATTTAGTAAATTTGTCTCATAATATATGGTGTGGCTCTTTCCCAAAATAAAATTAATATATTTTGCTTTTATGGCTCTTTGAGTCAAAAAGGTTCCCGACCCCTGCTTTAAACAGTAGTGCCGTAGTATCATAACGTTTATTGAATATGTTTTATGGGATTTTTTGAGTCAATATTTTTTATGCATTATATTTTTCAAAGTTTTATTTTATCTAAACTATCATTTTTTGGGGAATTCTCTGTAGGCCTATATATGTTTGTGATATTTTTAAAAGTATAAGTATATCATTTGTTCGTTTGTTTTTCTTTTTGTGATTGTTTTCATTTGGAATACCTTTACCTCAGCCAATTGCTCCCTTTGTAAATAATTGCCATTTGCCTTATTAAGCATTAATAAACCTTACAAAAAGCAGCCCACGTTTACTCACAGCAAGATAGACTAGAATAAAAAACAAAGGGCGATTCGTGTGAAAAATGTTTATTTTATTTACAAAATAAATGACATATATTTCAGTACTACTGTATCGTTCTTAGTTGTTTCCTCACCTGCAGTAAATTTTGTGTTGCTTATAATGCTGTATATTTAAAAAAAGTACAAAAAACGTTATACGGCCACACAATTTGAAATGATAAAAAAAACGCACAAAATCCTGGGAAAACGTATAAATTGACTGGTATGGTTTTCGTGAGTCTCAATCAAGCCATGCACACCCAACTGGAAGCAGCCATGGTCATTGTGACGCTACCTGCCGACGCTACGGAATTTAGCATGCAGCTTCGGCTTCCGAATTTGTCAAACATCTTTCAGTAACAGCCAACAACTGTGCACAATCGAAAACGTCCTTATTGGGTAAATGACTATTTTTATTACCTCGATCACAGACGCACAACGAGTAGTTGATTGCAACTCGTGTTATGGTAACTTGCGGATGGCAGTCACGGTTAGCCTGTCTAGCAGCTGGTTAGCCAGAGCTTATCGTAGCTACTGAGCGTTTTAAGGCTACTTTGGCATTTAAAATCAGCTGAATAGCAAACGTGTAACTGCAATAGTTAGGACTTTTTATTCACTCGTGGTTTTATTTATAGCTTGAGCTGTTGCTTGGTGGGTGGCTGGCAAGCTAACACGCTAACTGTTAAGGATGTTGTCATTTTATTGCAAAAGCTATTTAGTATCGCAATTGTTATTCCTTCTGTTTGAGGTCCCCTTTAACTGCGAGTCTAGTAGACGCGTATGAATAACTACAAACACTAATTGTTATTCACTCCAGAATGTTTTTGCTGCACATTTTCTCCAACTGAATAAATTAATTGTTTATTCGCGTTACCTGCTGTTTTTTGTTTTTTAGTTTTTGAAGTTGTGACAGACCAGGACGACTGGATCAGAACTTAATGATGCGTATGATGATTAAAGACATCCTCACATCACCTGACACCTCTTGGTCAAGTAACCCAGATAAATGCTGCTAAACTGGTTTCCGAATCTGTGTTTTGGAGTCACAATGGTCATTTGTGGTAATCAGACCTTGTCCTTCGGGACAAAAATCACACAGGACAATGCTCACCTAATGATATGATAGTAGCTTCTTGGATCAGTGACTTTGCCTGTAGGAGCTTTGTGCAGGTTCTGCTATTCCTTTCCTCGACAAAAACATTTTCTTCCCCATTGGGGACCCTTGCCTGTTTCCTCACTGCCCCCGAGACTATGGGCAATAGCTGCGTGTGCTGGGAGGATAGCGATGGAGAGGACCATCACAATGGGACATTAAGGGCATCTCGAGGACAAGCCAGGCGAGTGGACCAGGGTACGGGAACAGGTGTTGATGTGGGAGAGTCTCGTAACAGTCGCCCAAGGGACCCGGTCAGACCTCCGCGTAGGGGCCGCGGCCCCCATGAGCCAAGGCGGAAGAAGCAGAATGTGGATGGCCTGGTGCTGGACACACTTGCTGTCATCAGGACCCTTGTAGACAAGTAAATGAGCCTTTTCTATTAACACATTTTCATTTAAAAGACTCTGCTCCTCAAGGATCATTAACTAAATTAATAATATGTGAGAACATCTATGAAGAAATTTCCTCCTGTATTTTCCTGACTGTAAGGTGCACCTCAAAACTCTAATTTGGCCAGGAATTTTAAAGACCGTCTTATGACACAGTCCACCTTATATAACTGATGAATATAAAATTGGAAATGCATACAGCACTTATTTGTATGTGATACTACTTGAGGTATTACAAATGTTACCAAATGTGTGCAATGATTGATCTTTCAAAAAATATCGCTGACAAAAATTCGACTAGGGCTTCACGATTCTCAAATTTAATAGCTCTGTAAAACTGTTTGCAGGAAATTAATACGAATTTCAACACAATTAAATTGACTTAATTTTTCACTCAAACTGAAATTTAAAATTTCAGGAAATAAAACTAGGCTTAACAGAAACTCGTATGAAGGTACATAACTAAAATAGCTGCCTGAAATGTTTTACAGTAAGTGAGAATTTTAACACAACTAACATGATTAGTCTTTCTCTTAAACAAAAAAACAAACAGCAGGAAATAAAATTAATCTTGGTTGCAACTCGTATAAAGGTAAATAAAACTTTAATAACTCCCTTAAAACCTTTTACAGTAAATCCATTACAATTTTTCAAAACAACTAAGATCAATCTTTCACATAACCCAACAACTTACAGATGTAAATCAAGCTTAGCTGGAACTTGCTTAAAGATGCATAAAAACTTAAATAGCTCCCTGCATTTTACTCTGCAACAAACTTTCATGGAAACACTTTAGTAGTATTTGGTTTTTAAAATAATGGATAAAAATGGGCTCAAAAATTCCCATAAAACATCTTCAATAAGTAAAAATGGAAATACAACCAACATGACTAATTAACTTAAAACAAACGGTGCATTGACATGTCAACAGGTCTGGCGAATTAAGAAGTGTGGGCATTCATGTTTTACAGCCAGATAAGAGCTAATATAGCAGTCTTCACCTAAACGTGCCTCTCTGAAATAAGGTAACTACACTTTTTATGCTATCTCTTAATCACTTTTCTACCGTGGACAGAGGTATGTCGGCACAAGTTCATGCTTTGGTCACTCTGCCCCCGGTCGCTTACCCAATCAAAAAGCGCTAAGTGGTTAGCAGGAGGGAGTCGATGCGTAGGGCTGCATGATTACCCGAAATTTTATCGACATTACGTGACGTATTGCGATTGGGCAATTGTATCTCACTGCGCTTTTTTCAACGATTTATGGACAGCAACCCTAACAAAGTTCCCCAGAAGAGGGCGCTGTTTACTTAATTTTTTTTGCTTGGAGAATATGGACAGTTTTGGTCTCTTTTGAAAGGTAACACTCGGAAGTTTTGTCCCTAACTAAAATAATCACTGCAAGTGCTGAGTAATGTAAGTTGGAACACACAAAAATGGTAGGCTTTTATTCTCGCCTGTTTTTTTTTTTTTATTTTTTTTTTTTTCTCAATCGGCTTAGCATGGGCATATTGGCTGGAAAATAGTTGTACAATTCCATGAAGCCTTACCTTGTCCTAGGCAAAACTTGATCAGTCTGAAAAACTAAACATAAGTATTTTGCACATTTTTCTGAGGGTATGTATGTCTAGGCATTTCCGAAAGTGGCCACTTGGAGATTCCAAAAGGAGTAGTGACTGGTGACATTATACAGACATGTCTTTGCTTCTTAACAGTCTTGACGGCTCAAAGGCGGGTTAAAGCATGTCACTAGTATTAACACTTGGATGCATAAGTGGGATCAACCATGGGTTGTTATTCTTCAAAATCTTTAAAAATAAAAAAAACAATCGCCATATTCCAGTTATTTTTCATATATCATGTGTATGACTTGATGCGAATAGTACTCGTATTTTTTCCCCACTCATGAAAAAGTGTATGTACTGGTAGGTCATGCATCTAAGGGTTAAGTACCTACAAAAAACTAGTACAGCAAATGCACTTTCCTTTCAAATCGGAAATCACATCGAAATGGCAATGCAGGTCTGAAAAATGGCAATTAAGTTTTCTCTCCCAAATCGTGCAGCCCTAGTCGATGCTGATACTAATACACAGGTGTCAAACAGGCGGCCCGCGGGCCAGATCAGGCCCGCCAAGGGATTGAATCCGGCCCGCGAGACAACATTTAGAGAAGCGCAAGAGAAAAACAAGCTGCAGGTTGAAATATGTCAACTTGATTTGCCAAAGCCAGGTGCCTCTCACAAAGACTCCGTACTTGTATTTATTTCTCTCTCTCTCTCACACCTTTTTTCCCACTCTGTCTCTTAAACTCTCTGTGTCTCTTTTTCTCTGCCTTTGTTGCTCTTTCTCTTTCTCTCTGTGGTCTTTTTAACTTATTTTGCGCTAACTTCATTTTTTTCCTTTTCTTTCTCTCTTCCTACCCTTTGCGCTTTCTTTTCTCTTTTCTCTCCTTCGGTCTTTCTATTTCTCTTTGGATTTCTATCTTCCTCTCCCTTTCTTTCCCCCTCTTTCACGACTTCTCTCTTTATCTCTTTTGTTTCTCACGCTCTCCCCCTCTTTCTTTGTCCTGCCCTCTCTTTTCCCTCCCTCTTTCTCTTATTTCTTCATCTCTCTTTTTCTTTATCTTTAATCTACTAGTCCGGCCCCCGACAGAATGTTTGTTCTATCGTGTGCCCCCCGAGTTAAAATGAGTTTGACACCCCTGTACTAATATCTGTCAAATTCCCAAATGTCAGTGCTGATAATGGGCCCACCCAATAATCGGTTGACCTCTTGTGGCCAGTGCAGGTATGGCAATCTTGTTCAAGTTGAAGCATGGATTCCAGTCAACAATGTTACAGAATCATTGGCAAAGTTAAAGCTGGATACCTTATTAAGACAACAACCCTGCCAAATAATGATTTATAAAAGAAAATCTTGAAAATGATCAGGGTGCCCAAAGTCTTTTTACAACTGTACATAATGATTGAGGTACTGGCTTTTTAAATGTCAGAAAATGTATAAAAAAAAAACCAAAACTTTACTGGAGGAATATAGAAATCCTCCAGCAAGCGTTTTCAACCTTTTTCACGCTTATTGTTACTAATTTGCACAAAGGCCACCCAATTTAATATGAAATTCTAAAATAACAACTTAGCATGTTATTATGTTGTTTTATTATTACCAGGCTTATTATTTGACGCACGTTTAAATAGACTTAGTAGTCTACTAAAAAAACCAAAAACATTCTACTAGAAAATCACAATGACCCAGCACTGGTGAGCTAGTTTCAGAACAGGTTCGCAGACACCTTCGCTGTCCTTAAAGGGCACTTGTTGCAGACTCCTGTCTTACTGTGCCTACTGTTAAGAAAATATTAATCTGAAAGTTGGAAAATTCAAAATCAAACAAACTTTTAATCAATGAAAACGTTAATCCTTTTTTTTTTTTTAAATTGTAGGTGTTTAATTTGTACAACAGTTGTGAACAGTTATTGTTTTCTGATTTTTATATTTCATTAATTTTTAAACATTTTGCATAAATAGGTACTTTGTTAAAAATATTGAAAACTGCACTCCAGTTTTGTTATTGGATGATTATTTTACTCATGTATTTTTTTTTTTATTTTTTTTTTTACCAGCGATCAAGAGCCACCATATTCCATGATCACTTTACACGAAATGGCAGAGACAGGTGAGAACATTGACAATTGGAAACAAGACGATTGCAAGCAGACTTGCAAATGTATTTTATAATTTAGTGTCACCAACACATTTATTGTCTCAATTTTCCACAATCACTAGTGTTGTTTAATGTAGTATGTGATCTAACTACATTTTCATTGAGTACACCTTTCAGTTTAAGTGAAAAGTACACTTTTACTACAGGCCTCTTTATTTCTCAAACCCATAACCCTCTGCCAATTGATTAGTTGCCACAGCATGTGGTGCAGAAGTTTTTAAGGAGTATTTTTTTTTGTCACTTCACGTTTTCCTGCTACATTTTTTCTCATCTTAGGAGCAATTTTATTTGACACCATAGCAAATCCCGGGTGCTTGAAATCTTTAAATGCTTCAATTCTAATCTTAAATTTTCAAAGTCAGGAAACTGCTCGGATTTTGGGTGATGTGTTTGAATATTCTTGGAATTTGTGCCACTGCCATTTAAAGACCACACAATCAATAAAGAATTATTCTTAAAAAGAGCGTGAAAATAACGCTGACACCCCTGCTCTAGTGGCTTGACTATATGGCATTGTCATGTGAAGCGTACTGGTCGCAACCAAGAGGACAGCTATATTTAGAAAACTGACTGTTTTGGCTCAGCTCACTGTGAAGGACTCTGAAACCGCTCCTCAGATTATTTTTTTCATGACATATTATCAATAATGAAACATTGTGCAGGAAATTGTTTAGTAATTTATTTAATGTTTTGCTGGTGATACCTGCAAAACCACATTAAATACAAATTAAAATATACACAGACCTACAAATTTGTTTTTGTAAAATACAAAACAGTTTGAGCTTTTTACACCCTTAATCGATTTAAAGTCGAACAACAACACAGAATCCCTGAAAATGCAAAACAATAAAAACAAATTACAACTATTAACATATAAGTTCCACAAATAAATGATAAAATGCTAAACATTTCACTTTTTACAGTTCTTTTTTTAGCCAATTTGGACTCAGATCTTCAGAAAAACACTCAAAAATATAATTTGAAAAGAAGTGAAAGAAAAAGATCATCAGTCTCAAAGATTGAACGCACTCTCCTTCGGAGCAATCAATATCATTAAAATGAGTCCTAATTTGGCCTAAATTTCTGCTTTTTTCATACATACAGTACTTTCTTTCTTTTTATTCTTCCTTATTAAAGTCAATTATTACCCTACACCTATAGAGCACTTTCTGTGTTTGTAAACAATTGCGACGTAGCCAAGCTCCGCAAGCATTTTTGAGTCAGAATTCATGTCAGTTTATAGCAGCGCTTTGACACATTGTAGATTATAGATGGGGACAGCTCAAAATAGCACAAAGAATGTGCTAGCAGCAAGATTGGTCCTTTATTTTAGTCATCAAAGTTAAAAAAAAAAATGTTTTCTTTTGATTGGCGCTGGTTCTTCCTTTGAAGGTAATGGATAAATTGGCATTGAAAGTGCTTGAAAAGTGTTTTAATTATGCCATTATAAAGGTGTAGAAACCCTGTCAAAAGTGTGGGTTCTCCCCTTTCCTGCATGAGTTTTCTCCAGACTCTCCGGTTTCCTCCCGCATTCCAAAACCTGAATGGCAGGTTGATTGGTGACCCCCATTTCTTTCTATTCCCTGCTATTTGCTGGAAATCAGTTCTGACAGTCCCCTGCCCCCAGCCCGATGTTGTAAAGTTAATGGATGAATTAATATTATTTTATGAGTGGATTTTAAAAGCCTAAAGTCGAAATTTTGACGCCCACCCAATTGAATAAGTTCCTCCCGACTATAGGTATTATTGGCCAAGCATGTGTCCAGAAAAGAAAGTTACATAGACAAGAGAACGGTAAAATAAAAATCGGCCAAAGAGCTTTGAGCTGGTGCGTCCATGCGCCCCGCCATTATCTCTACAGCTGTCATTGGATTTGTCTGCATTAATATACTTGAGTGGCAGTCAGCAGCGCACATATAATGCCTCTAGTTTGGTATGCTGAAATTGTTTACTTATGCCTTTTTTTATACAAATCAATAAACACTGCCAGATCAATGAGTACACATCGTTTAATGACGTTTGAAAAAAATCCTATACCTACAGCACTGCTCAATTCTGTAATTACAGTGAACAAAATAAGTATTCGAACAACTTGCTATTTCCCCCACATAGAAATCATGGAGGGGTCTGAAATTTTCATCGTAGGTGCATGTCCACTGTGAGGGGAAATTAAAAATAAAAATCCAGAAAACACAATGCATACTTTTTTAATGATTTATTTGTGTGATATTGCTGCAAATAAGTATTCGAACACCTGGGAATATGAATGTTAATATTTGATTAGCTTTTGTTTACTATTACACAAGTCAAACATTTCTGCTAGTTTTTCACCAGGTTTGCACACACTGCGGGAGGGATCTTGACCCTCTCCTACATACAGTCTACATACTCTTCTCCAGATCAGTCTGGTTTCTGGGCTGTCGCTGAGAAACATTGTGTTTGAGCTCCCTCCATAGATTTTCGATTGGGTGCAGGTCTGGAGACTGGCTGGGCCATGCTAGAACCTTGCTTCTTACGGAGCCAATCCCTGGTTGGCGTTTTATTTGAAGACCCAGCCACGAACTGTCTCCAATGCTCTGACTGATGGAAAGAGGTTGTCTCTCAAAATTTTATAATACCCCCAGTCATCCTCTCTTTAATGCGGGGCACTCGTCCTTTCCCATGTGCAGAAAAACACCCTCAAAGCATAATGCTACTATCCCCATGCTTCAGTGTAGGGATGGTGTTCTACGGATTGTACTCTTCATTCTTCTTCCCTCAAACACGCTTAATGGAATTATGACCATTAAGTTGTATTTTTGTCTCATCTGACCACAAAACTTTCTACCATGATTCCTCAGTATCATCCAAATGATTATATGCAAACCTAATACGGGCTTTGACATGTTCAAGCAGGGGAACCTTTCGTGCCATGCATGATTTCAAATCATGACGTCCTGGTCTATTACCTACAGTAATCTTGGAAACTGAGATCTCAGGTCATTGACCAACTGCTGTCTTGTAGTTTCGGGCTGATTCCTCACCTTTCTTAGAATTATTGAGACCACACGAGGTGATATCTTGCCTGGGGTTCCACTCCGATCGACCGTGTTTAGCTTCTTCCATTTTCTGCTGATTGCTCCAACAATGGACCTTTTTTTACCAAGCTGCTTGGCAATTACCCTGTAGCCCTTTCCCATCTTGTGGAGGTGTACAATTTTGTCTCTGGTGTCTTTGGACAGCTCTTTGGTCTTCGCCATGTTACAAGTTAAAGTCTTAATTATTGTAGGGGTGTACACGTGTCTATGCAGCTAACAACCTCAAACGGGTGCATCTGATTCAGGATGATACATGGGGGGCAGGTGGACTTTTAATGGGCGGACTAAGAGGCCTTTCACGGTCAATTCTGGATGATACACAGGTGTTCAAATACTTATTTGCAGCTGTATCTCACAAATTGTTGGAAAATCATGCTTTGTGGTTTCTGGACTTTTTTTTTTTTTTTTTTTTTTTTTTTTTTTAGTTCATATTTCTCACAGTGGAGATGGGCCTACGATGAAAATTTCAGATCCCTGCATGGTTTCTAAGTAGGTGGAATATTAAAATAGCAGGGTGATCAAATACTTATTTTCTTCATCGTATGTAGCGTTAAAAAGTATTTTTACATGGTCCACCTGTTATTACTTTCGAGACCCACAACTGGAAATGGAATAGAGTAGAATATACCTTTATTGTCATTGTTACAAAATGTGTTAACATATTGTGACCAACGAAATTGGGCATAACACTCCAGTATCACACATTCACAGTGAGGTAAAAAAGCCAAGAAGATAAGGTTATAAAACAAGGATATAGTTATAGTTTACACAATATTTACACAAATGTCTGCATGTAGGATGTTACATACAGTTTGGTATCGTAAGGGTTTGTGCAATTATGCATTTGGTGCAAAAATATTTATCATACTGCAAAAAAATAGCCAACATATGCATTTGGTGCAAAAAAGTAGTCATCATAGTGCAAAAAAAATAGTCAACATTGTGCAAGGTCAGCAGTCAACATGTGCAAGAAACATAGACATGAGTACCATTGTTTGTTTGTTTTTTTTTTTTTTTGTTTTTTTGCAAGAGTTTTTCAGTTTTTTTGTGCGGTGTCTGTTTAGGGTGGCAATGGCTCTGGGGAAGAAACTGTCTCTAAGTCTGTTAGTTTTTGTTTTGTGTGACCTGTAGCGCTTGCTGGAAGGCAGCAGGTCAAAGAGGTGGTGGCCGGGTTGAGAAAAGTCCTTGATGATGATTTCTGCTCTGCTGAAGTAGCGAGAGCAGGCAATGTCCTCCAGACTGGGCAGAGGGCAACCAATGATTTTCTGGGCTGTTTTGATGACCCTCTGGAGCGTTTTCCTGTCTGCTGCCGTGCACCCAGCATACCACACCGTAATGCAGTACGTTAGAATGCTCTCCACTGTGGCTTTGTAAAAGGACACCTGCAGCTGCTGTTTTAGATGATTTTTCCTGAGCACTCTCAGGAAATGCAGTCGCTGCTGGGCCTTCCCTACCCCCGCTCTGGTGTTTGCAGACCAGGAGAGGTCGTCGGAGATGTGCACACCCAGAAATTTGAAGGAGTGGACTTTCTCTACACAGTCTCCTTTTATGATGAGTGGTGCTGGATATCTGCCATTCCTTCTGAAGTCCAGTATCAGTTCTTTTGTTTTTGTGGTGTTCAGTATGAGGTGCTTTTCCGAACACCACGTTGACAGTGACTCCACCTCATCCCTGTACGCCGCCTCGTCCCCTTCAGAGATTACGCCGATCAAGGTGGTATTGTCGGCGAACTTAATGATTGTGTTTGTGGCGTGTGTCGGTGAGCAGTCTAAGGTGTAGAGGGTAAAAAGCAGGGGGCTCAGTGCACAACCTTGGGGGGAGTCAGTGTTTGGGTGGGAGAGACGTGGTTACTGAGTTTCACGGACTGTGGGCGGTTTGAGAGGAAGTCCATTATCCAGTGGCAGATGGAGGGAGAGAGTCATAGGTGTGCAAGTTTCTCCACCAGGATCTCCAGGATAATGGTGTTGAAGGCTGAGCTGAAGTCCAGAAAGAGCAATCTGACGTAGCTCCCCCGGTGGTCCAGGTGTTTCAGCACGGTGTGAAGTGCTGTGTTTATGGCGTCAGTGGAGCAGTTTGCCCTGTAGGCAAACTGATGGGGGTCCAGTGTGAGTGGCAGGGAGTTTTTGATGTACTGGGACACTAACCTCTCGAAGCGCTTAATGACCACAGGCGTAAGAGAGACAGGCCTGTAGTCGTTGAGGCTTTCCACTGCTGAATTTTTGGGGATGGGAATGATGGTGGAGGTTTTGAGGTGATGTGGGACGGTCGCCTGTGACAGGAACCGGTTAAAGATGGTGGTGAAAACCCCAGCCAGCGGATCGGAACAGTCCCCGAGTACCCTCCCTGGTAATCCATCCAGGCCAGCTGCCTTCCTGGGGTTTATAGATTTTAGCACACGCCTAACTTCATGCTCCTGAAATGTGAGTGTGTTGCTGCTGGTTGTTGGTGGGTATGTTGTGGCTGTTTGTGGCCTTCCAGCTTCAAAGCAAGCAAAGAACTGATTAAGGTCCGCAGCTAGTGAAGCATCAGCCTCAACAGTTGCCAGATTGTGGCCTCTGAAGTTAGTGATGTGTTGAAGACCCTGCCACATCCTCCTCTAGTCATTCCCAGCGAAGAGGCGCTCGATACTCCTCGTGTAGGCTGCCTTTGCTTCCTTAATGCCTTTCTTCAGGTCAGCCCTGGCCACACTGTAAAGGCATTGTCTCCAGACCTGAAGGCGGTGTTGCGCTGTTTGAGGAGGTTGCGCACCTGGAGGGATGTAAACAGCTATCACAATGAGCACAGTTAGCTCTCTCGGTAGATGGAATGGTCTACATGATACTGCTAGAAACTCTATATCGGGCGAGCAGTGTGTATCAATGATTCTGCTGTTATTGCACCACGCGTTATGCACGTAAACGCATAGTCCCCTACCTCTTTTTTTACCGGAGTCTTCGTTGTGGTCGTGTCGGTGTAGCGGGCGTCCTGCTAGCTGGACTGCAGCGTCAGGGATCCGCGGGTTAAGCCAAGACTCCGTGATCACAAAAATACTGCAATTCCGTACGAAGCTGTTGGTAACTATCCGCAGCTCATGTTCACTAATTTTGTGAACGATGGATCAGGCATTGGTCAGGAAAATACTCTGAAGCGCTTGTTGGTGTGGTCGCCTTCTTAGCTTCTCCGCTAGGCCTCCCCGAGAGCCTCGTTTTTGCTTACGTTCCCTCCGCCGTCTCCATCGCTTGTCGGGCGGGCAGATCACCCAGGGAGATCCCGGTGGTCTTCGTATGTCCTTTTGGGATGTTGTTGTTTGTGTTGTAGTCGTGAAATGAGTCAAAGTCTAATCTTAGTCCCAGGTTAATAAATTCCTGGCGACTTAAGGTGATTGTTGCCGAGCAAGTATTTATCAAAGAAAAGATGAGAGATAAAAGAACACTAAAAGTAAAAAGATTTACTGGAGAGACATGTGAAGCCGCTGCATTCGCGCGCCATCTTGAATCCTGCGGGGAAAGAAAATATCCTATTTAAATATTTACATAATTTAGTGTAATTGTATCTTTTTGAGTTCCTAAATCACACTTTTAAAACGATGGGAACACATGAAAAATGGGAAGCAAATCCATATTCCTAATTACATGGCAATAGTTTATGCTCCAGTTTAAAATTATTTAGCTTTAAAATATATTCAATATGTAATTGTAATCCTGTGCAGTCCTTTGAGACATTTTTGTGATTAAGGGCTGTATAAATAAATGTGACTTGACTATTCATCATGTTATTGACTCTCCATTTTTGTGTATTTTCTTGAAATCCATCAAAAAATGTGGTCAGCTTTTGATGAGTAAAAAAAAAATCCACGAATAATAAATAAAATGTATCAAACACTTTTTACTGTTAAAATTAGTAACGATTTGAAAGGGAATGAGCCATTTTTTCAACTCTAACAATTTTTCATGATTTGATCCATTTTTGCCCGACTAGTCCTGTAAATTTGTCCAGTAGTGCCTCCCTATGTGTTGCATAAAAAGTAGCTAGTCTGTTGCAATGCCCCTGATCATTAGTAATGTTGCAGCTTGTGTTTTTCTTTTCTTAGATGATGGCTGGCTAGAAGTTGTCCAGTCTCTGATTCGAGTCATACCATTAGATGACCCACTTGGACCCGCAGTCATCACCCTTCTTTTGGATGAGTGTCCCTTGCCCACTAAGGTGAAATATGGATTCAATTCATTGATAACAAATGATCCCAGCTGGCTTAATTGAACCACATTGATTGAAAACTAGTGGGCGACCAAAGTTTGAGTCCCATAATTATGAATAAGATTTATATGTGGTTGGACTAAAAAGATTCTGCTACATTTTTCAGTTGTCTTTTTTTTCTGCCATATTATGACCATAGGGCGCGCAACTGTGATAATAGGCGCAGTCTCCGTAGGTGGTTCTATTTCTGTATTCAACACATATACACAGAGTGCACTGCCTGATAGGGTGAGGATGCCTTGCATGAAAACAGATGGAGAAAAGGTTTGCGTATAATGGATAAGTAAATAAATACAATGGGAGCAAAACTGAGTTTGGTGGTGGTTTATTCAAGTATTGATCACAAAGTATAACACATGGATAAAAACTTGTCTGAGTTCGTTTTTCAGCCACCTCCACTTGCAAACCATCCATTCATTCATCTTCAATTCTTCTGCGGCTGCTCGGTTCCATGTACTTCCGCATACTGTAAAAATCAACAACTATAGCGGACAAGAGCACGTAAAGCGTTCAATGGAAGGGAAAGTGCGGTTTTGGATTAATTATTATTTGGTGGGACAACTCTGCTCCGGCTCAGGTAGCCCAATAACTTTCAAATTGTGCTACGGTGTTTGCATCATGAGTACTTCCGCAAACAATGCATTGCGTGTGATGTCACGTGTCCTCTTCTGCGCAAGTGGGAATGATGGTGTTCACACAGGAGACGCATACAAGTTACATCGGTTTTCACCCAAAATCAGAATAGAGCATTATGCTCTGCAGGGTGAATGGCAGCCCCACGGTGTCCTCAGCTGCATCCGCAGCTTTACATCACACACCGGCATACCGCACGATAGCGTGCCACACAATTTGGGGAAAATCTGAGACTTTAGCGTGCCTTATGGTCGTGAAAATGCGGTAATAATTCACTGATTTACTTTGGTGGCATCATGGCGTGACCACAATTACTGAACTATCAAAACAGAGAGCAGACGCATGTTTCATGTCTACCCACAATTCACATAGCTTTGGAAAGAGGCGTTTACTTTGGACCATTGGAAAATGTTAATTCAATAAGAATTTGCTGTCCGATGAACATTTTTCGCTATGGCTAAAAAGTGTGCCAAGTAATGTGTATGAGGCACGATGTATTGTGTGCATGAGGTTTGTTTTTTGTTTTATTTGTATCATTTTTTTGTTGTTTTTGTTTACATAGTTTTAAATTTGAATTCAAAAGGGTTAAAGTCTAAAAAAAACTATAATTTAACTTGCTTTAAGATGTTTGAACCCTGGTTTGCTTCACGTGGGAAGTTTTGTGAGAAAAGTGGCTACTTATTTAATATTAGGAGTAAGGAAATGGAGAATTGTCAACTGAAGTCGTGTCAGGTTTTTCCCTTTTTATTATTTTTTTTAATAAATCAAAAGTGTGTGTGTGTCTTTAACTTCACACTTTTATAAACCACTAGCTGGCATTTGGCTATGGTTTACTTGCTAACATTTCAAAGCTAAGTATTCTGGTTGAGTAGTTTAAATTTGTAAATACTTAGTTTGTGTGGGACATTGTATACTTTTGTCCCTGAAGTTGGTTGGTTTCCACTAAGCCAAGTGCGAGTCAAGTAATGTTTATTTGGATAGCCCTTAATCACAGAAAGTCTCAAAGAGCTGCACAGACCAGATTATTGCAAACCACAGACTATTATTACACTATCCCGTGGTCTAAAACCTACATGAGGGCAAGGAAAAACTCAAAAACCTCAACATGAGGAAAATGAAGAAACCTTGAGAGGGACCACACATGAATTATCCCCCCTTCCAGGATGACCAGGCTGCAATGGATGTTGCAATAATAAACAGCTATTGTTAACATAAAATATAGGTTATTCATATGCTAAAGAATAGAAGTGTGATTTAAGCTTAGATGTAAACATTTCCACTGAGGTTGCAGATCGAATCTCAGGGGGAAGAGAATTTGACAGCACCGGGGCCCGAATGGAGAATGCTCTCAAAACTTGAGATCTCTAGTAGACCAGCATTTTCAGAGCGAAGGCTTCGGACCGAAAACATAGGTGGAGATTAAATCTGAAAGATATGAGGGAGCAAGTCCATGCATGATTTTGTATACTATCAAGCCTTCGTTCCGAGAGCGCCGGTCTCCTGGTGATCCCAAGAGCCAAGAAGTGTTCCGCTGGTTCGAGAGCATTCTCCATCCGGGCACCGGTGTTGTGGAATGCTCTTCCCCCTGAGATCCGATCTGCAACCTCGGTGGAAATGTTTAAATCTAGGCTTAAAACTCACTTCTACTCTATAGCATACGAGTAACTTAATCTTCTTATATGTAATAACTTGTGAAGCCCTTAGAGACTAATTGTGATTAAGGGCTATACAAATAATGACTTGACTTGACTTGAATCAACAGAACCTTAAAATCACATCTTAAATAACAGGGGGCCAATGCAGGTTAGCTAAAAATCGGGGTAATGTGATCAAACTTTCTTGTCTTAGTTAAAAGCCTTGCTACAGGATTTTGTACCAGCTGAAGGCTCTTGATTTTGGACTTTGGGAGACTGGAGAGTAGTGCATTACAGTAATCGAAACGGGAGGTAACAAACGCATTAATTATAATCCCCGCATCCCACTGAGACAGCATTGGATGAATTTTAGCAAAGTTGCGAAGATGGAAAAAAGCTGTGCTAGTAATATTCTTAATGTGTGTTGGGAAAGATAGATTGGGGTCAAATGTGACACCTAAATGTATGAGTGTCACTTTGGATGATAATAATTTTTTCAATTTTCAGAGCAGTTTTTGAAAACGAGTATTTAGATGGACCAATAACGCAAGAAGTTGAGTGACATCCATTCTTTTATCTCAGTGAGGCAGGCCTCCAAATTTCCACAGTTGAGTGTGGCAGATTCCTCCATCGGAGGATATATAGTTGAGTGTCATCTGCGTAGGAATGGAATCTGATATTATACTTGCGAATAATATTACCTAATGGAATGATGTAAATGCTGAAAAGAAGGGGGGCCAAATACTGAACCCTGCGGAACACAACAGGTAACACTAAAGGGCTCAGATGTCATTTCACCATATTTAACAGTGTGCCCTTTCTGAGAGGTATGATCTGAACCTAAAAAGGACATTTCCTGAGAGACCAAGCCATTTTTCCAACCGTTCTAGTAAGATATTATGATCCCAGTGTTCTTGTTTGCCAGCGTCCTAGACGCATCATTTTTGCTGGGGACGCATAGTGTCGAATCAACGTGCGTCGCCGGGACGCAACTTTTTTGACACAAAATTGACATTATTACGCCATTACTTTTTTTTTTTTTTTTTTTTTTTATAAACAAAGATTTATCGCACTCCAAACTTTTCGTCAGGCAGATCCGCCATTGATGTTTTGGTCTCGCAGTTGGAGATTTCGTCTGCACGCCGATCTCGGCAGTCGAGATTATGTCGTTGTTGTGGTGCTTGTCTTTGAGTGAAGGTTAAGTATGCCTTTAGAAAAAAATGGTATTGGGTAAAAATCAACACAAAATTGGTCTTTTATCAGTGTGAGTAAAAAGTCGAAACATAATGCAGATAGTGATAACAACGGCAATAATTCCGGCAAGGAAAGCATGTGTGTTGTCGACGAAAGAAAATAAACAAAAGAATACACCTAGCACGAAAAGGACTTTTATGCCAAAATGGACTAAATTATATTCCTGGTTACGGTATGAGGAGGATGATAATGGAGGCTACATGTTCTGTGTTGTGTGTATTATTTCGCAATACGAACTTTCAGAAGAGCACATTCGACAAAGAAAACCACAAATTAGCTTTGGAAATTCTGTTGCTGCAATTGGACCTTGAGAAGGCATTACAACTGTGGTGAGACAGCAAACCACGGAGAATATATGAACTGAAAACCTGAAGTGAAGCCTTGTATTACCAATTAACTGTGATGATTAAAACTGCGTGAATATATAGATTAATATAATTATTTCAGCAATATTATTTTGTATAATGTACAATATTGTTGTGAACTGAACTCTTGAAGTGATGACTGATTTGTATTATCAATAAACAGTGATGAATAAAACTGAATGAATATATAGATTTATATCCTATATTTGTCGCCGATTTACAATTTAGATATAACACTAAATTTTGGGGACCCATAGATATCTGTTGGGACCCATAGATTTTTGAACATGCGAGTCCCCGGGACCCATCACTTGTCAGAGGTAAAATGAACACTGACCCACACTGTCAAAGGCAGTACTAAGGTCCAGCAGCAGCAAGATGAAGCGCCAGAGTCCATTGCCAGTAGCAGGTCATTGGTTACCTTAATCAGGGCTGCCTCAGTAGAGTGGTTAGCCCTGAATCCTGATTGCATAGATTCAAAAATATTGTTCTCGTCTATAAAATCATTCAGCTGCTGTGCCACAACTTTTTTAAGTACCGTATTTTCCGCACTATAAGGCGCACTGGGTAATAGGGTGCACCCCGAAAAAATAGTTTTTGGTCCTATTTTTGACATACATAAGGCGCACCGGATTATAAGGCGCTACAATGAGAACGTCGACAAAACAGTCAGATAGTTCAGTCAAACTTATTACCCCCCTAACATTCCGAAAGCTTGCAAAGACGCAAATACGTGTCGCGAACACGTGCGGATGCGGTGTCCGTACAATGTCACTCAAATGCATCGTTTCATCATTCGGAACGTTAAAGTCTTGGGATTCAAGAAATGCCAACCATTCCTTAGTTTCTATTTTCTTTTTCACTCGCAACTTTACTGTGTATATGACAATAAACACTTGGAATTGAGTTTAATTTAAAAATAGACACTCCATTCCTTCCATTAACTGCACCGCTTATCACAGAAACATCGAGTTCAGTCTGAAACAAGATACAGGGATGTTCATAATAATGTGCAGCCAATGTCCTCTTATATCCGGGAGTGTAGTAAATCCAGGAGAATAAAAGATTTACAAATACAGTATAGTAACAAATGCTTTCTGTATGCCGTCAACCACGTGCTATACACATTCATCTTTTTCGGCCAATTGCAGGCTTTGTTTTGCCGTTTAAGCCAATGCCAGCCTGTAAATGATAAAAAGGATCCGCCCCTTGACCTTCGAATAACTTTAGCCAATAGTGATCGATTCAACTGATAATTGACACATTGGTTAGCCAATGAAACGCCAGTAAATAAATCCCAGCATACACCGCGGACTACTTGCGTTCGGGGGAAAATCTAGTCGGCGGCTGTAAGTTAGTTGGAAGACTTTGCGACTAAATGTTGATCCATAAATAAGGCACACTGTATTATAAGGCGCATGGTCAGCTTTTGAAAAACATAAAGGCTTTTAGGTGCGCCTTTATAGTGCGGAAAATACGGTACTTAAGAAAGAAACGGTAGGTTTGACATGGGTCTATAATTACATAAGCTTTCTGTATCACGGTTTGGTCGTTTCAGTGTAGGTTTATTAACAGCGGACTTAAAAGCCGCTGGAACTACACCTGAGGAGAGTGATTTGTTTATAATATTTAGAACTGAAGGTCCAAGGACCCCAAAAAGACCTTTGATCAGCGAACCTGGAAGCAGGTCAAACAGGCAAGTAGTCTGTTTTGCCGTATTCACCACCTGTTTAAGATTATCAAGTGACCGATCACGAAATTGGGAAAGAGTCCCTGGATAGCCACCATGTCGCGCATTTATAATTTTCAGACCCTTGGTATGTGACATATTTAGATGGTCTTTAGAAATCTCTCATATGCATTGAATCTTCTTATTAAAGAAGACCATAAAGTCATGGGCTGAATGGGTAGAACTATCTGGAATAATCTGTTGCCTTGTTAGCGATGCTAAATTGTCGGAGAATTTTGGGGTTATTCTTTTGTGCCACAATCACCTTCGAAAAATAAGCTGATTTTTGCAGAGGCAAGGGCTGTCACACCAGGTTTGACGAAACATTAAGCTGGGTTTTGCGCCATTTTATTTCAGATTTCCTGCAGTTTTGTTTAAGCGATCTAGTTTTATCAGTAAACCAAGGTGTGTGTCTTTTAGGTCTTGATTTAAGCCGTAGGGGCGCCACGTAATCCAGTACACTAGCCAGGGTAGCATTAAACTCATTCGTGAGTGAGTCAATAGAGCCTTTTTATAAAGGAAACGACGCAACTACTCCTGAAAGAAGATCAGAGAGCTCAGAAACTATGCCAGTGCAAATAATGCGGCCACTAAATCATTTAGTTTCTTTAATACAACGTTGAGCCAGCACCTCAAATGTAACTAAATTATGATCAGCAATAACGGTTAGTACATGGTAACACCATCACATATGAGGTTGAAACTCCTCGAGTCAGAACCAAGTCTAGTGCGTTTCCATCTTTGAGTCGGCAAGTCAATCAGTTGATCAAAACCAAATGTGTCAATTAGAGACCGAAACGCAACAGTAAGTGAGCTGAGTGGGGAGTTCATATGAATCTTGAAGTCCCCCATAATTATTATTTTTGTCTGCATAGGTTACTATGTCAGACAACAGTTCAGAGAATTCAACTAAAAAAAGTATGGTCCTGGGGCGCGATAGTTACTACAAAAATTTAAATTAAAGAGGAATTATTATTTTCAACTGATGAAAATATGCGAGTGTGACTCGTTGTGTTAGGCCAAGTCAGAAGGTCCTTCTTGTTCTTTTCCTTTCACTGTTTACTGTCCTGTATATTAAAAGGTAAAATACCACCCAAATACTGTTAGGCCTAAAAATATGTGACCAGACACACAATTTTCACAAGTTGGGCTCTACGTGCAACTAGGGTTGCAACAACTAATTAGTAAAATCTATCATTAATAGCGTTGGAAACTAATTCGATCGTAAATGGTCGTATCATGTGATTTATGAGCCACATTAAATTAATGCAAATAAGAGTGCACAAAATTCCGTTGACACTGAGAGTTGTGCTACCACTCCCGTCTGGCCGATGGCAACAAGAGCGCTCATATAAAAAGGTTATCTTAAACTTTTTCAATTTTTTTTTAATTGAACATTTAATCAGTACAATCAAAATTGGCATGACGGTTTTCAATTTTTGTGGTGTTTTATCATCAAACAAATGCAACCATTTTTCAAGAGAACAGAAACTGCTGCAGAAGTACAAACCAGAAATAAGTAAATAAAAAGGTGGTAGGAAAAAGGTATCTTACATATTTGCATATTTATAGCATATACAGGACTGTCTCAGAAAATTAGAATATTGTGATAAAGTTCTTTATTTTCTGTAATGCAATTAAAAAAACAAAAATGTCATACATTCTGGATTCATTACACATCAACTGAACTATTTCAAGCCTTTTATTATTTTAATATTGCTGAATTTGGCTTACAGCTTAAGAAAACTCAAAAATCCTATCTTAAAATATTAGAATATCATGAAAAAGTATACAAGTAGGCTATTCAACTAATCACCTGAATCATCTAATTAACTCGAAACACCTTGCGAGGGTTTCCTGAGCCTTAAAAACACTCAGCTTGGTTCAGTAAACTAAATCACAAGTATGGGGAAGACTGCTGATCTGACTGCTGTCCAGAGGACCATCATTGATACCCTCCATCAGGAGGGTAAGACACAAAAAGAAATTCACAGAGTGCAGTTTCAAAGCATATCCACAAAAAGTCTGTTGGAAGGGAAAAATGTGGCCGGAAACGCTGCACAACCAAGAGAGATGACCGCAGCCTTAACAAAATTGTGAAGAAGAGCCGCTTCCAGAATTTGGGGGAGCTTCAAAGACAGTGGGCTGAAGCTGGAGTCAAGGTATCAAAAGCCATAGTTCACAGACGTGTCCGGGAAATGGGCTACAATAGCCGTATTCCCATGGTCAAGCCACTTCTGAACTCAAGACAACGGAAGAAGCGTCTGACTTGGGCTATGGAGAAGAAGCACTGGACAGTTGCAGAGTGGTCCAAAGTCCTCTTTTCAGACGAAAGCAAGTTTTGCATTTCATTTGGAAGTCAAGGCGCCAGAGTCTGGAGAAAGTCTGGAGAGGAGCAAAATCCAAGTTGCTTGAAATCCAGTGTGAAGTTCCCACAGTCAGCAATGGTTTGGGGAGCCATGTCAGCTGCTGGTGTTGGTCCACTGTGTTTCATCAAGTCCAGAGTAAATGCAACTGTGTACCAAGAGATTTTAGAGCACTACATGCTTCCATCTGCTGAAAAGCTCTATGGAGATGAGGATTTCATTTTCCAGCATGATCTGGCACCTGCCCACAGTGCCAAAACCACCAGTAACTGGTGCACTGACCATGGCATCACTGCCCTTGATTGGCCTGCTAATTCCCCTGACCTGAACCCCATCGAGAATTTGTGGGGTATAGTTAAGAAGAAGATGAAAGACACCAGACCTACAAATGCAAATGAGCTGAAGGCCACTATCGAAGCATCCTGGGCATCAATAACACCTCAGCAATGCCACAGGCTGATTGCCTCCATGCCACGCCGTATTGATGCAGTAATCCGTGCAAAAGGATTCCCAACCAAGTACTGAGTGCATCAATGGACATTTTCAAATGTTTGATTTAGTTTTGCTGTTATAAAATTATTTTTTTACTTGGTCTGAGGAAGTATTCTAATATTTTGAGATAGGATTTTTGAGTTTTTTTTTCAGCTGTAAGCCAAAATCAGCAATATTCAAATAATAAAAGGCTTGAAATAGTTCAGTTGATGTGTAATGAATCCAAAATGTATGACATTTTTGTTTTTTTAATTGCATTACAGAAAATAAAAAACTTTATCACAATATTCTAATTTTCTGAAACAGTCCTGTATTTGTCAGTTTTTTTTATTGACTTATTAATCAAAAATGTTTTTTTATTGTTTTATATTACAGAATATTCTGTTGGTTAGTGTACTATTTTTCTACATGTCAAACTTCATTATTTGAATAATTCTGCAAACAATGATACTGATGTGCTGTTCATAGCTCCGCCTGTTTTTTACCGTTCACACAATCAAAATACTATGGGTGCTTTCCGGGCGTTTTTTAGTGTTTACAGTTCTTTTCTTTGTTTTTTTATTACAGAGTGTCCTAGCAGTGAACATTGATTATTAAATGAGCTTCCATATAAAATATTATTTAATGATGTATAGCCAAAACTGGGTCTGTTGGTATGACACCTTGACTGTAACCTGTAGTTGAAATGTGCCCTGTATCTACTGGACCGTGCCATTGAAAACCAAGCGTTGTATCGGCTTCGTGTGCTCTGTAACAGACTATGCTCACGGTTAGGTCAAGTCATATTTATTTGTATAACCCTTTAAGATGAAATCTCATGGATAAAGTTTTCTTAGTTTTAATTTTTTCGCCGTGCATGATGCACTCATGAAAAGAGCCATATATTGCTCGCGAGCCATAGCTTCCCGAGTTATCTTTGTCTCATCTGTCCAAAGAACTTTGACAAGAACACCTCAACAAGCCAGACCAGTTCTGAAGAGTAGTCTTACTTTTCTATTTTTTGGGACTGATAAATGGCTTGCACCTAGTGGTGAACGCTCTGTAATTACTTGTAATATGTATTCTCTTTATTGTATACGTAGGCTAGGTTCACACTGCAGGTCTGTAGTGTACCGATTTTTATCACAACAGACCAAGGCCACTATTATATGTGGTCCTAAATCTGATACGTATCTGATCTTTTGTTTTGTAATGTGACTTCTGTGTGAACGGTCTAAACGCATTCATGCCACCTGCGCGTCATTGTAAGCCACCAACGTCACTATTCGGCACTTAACCAGGCGGGAGAAAGCCGAGAATACAGCACCCACAGTGGTCATGAATTCACACATACATGTAAAATGAACACTTTTTTTTTTTTTTTTGTAATGCACGGAACAGCTAACATTGATCGCATGTAGCTGGGTTAGGGTTGCTAACCCTAAATTATTGCTTAACTGCTGTGAACAACAGTGCCGCTCATTGATCAAGCGAAAATATCATCTAGTGGTAGTAAACAATATTAACATTCAAACCACACCACACGGACAGCATACAATGAGGGTGTGGGATCTAAACCTCTATTACTTGGGTTCAGTCCTCCCACATGTGAAATAAAAAGACAGAAGTCTGAGTTCGGGCGGAGTAACACTTTTTTTATTTCGGTTTGCAAGGACACAAACTGAATGTATGTCCTCGTCACCATTTGTTCCACATTTTTATGCAGTCCCAGTCATGAAGTGCGAAGCAGGATATGACTAGAAAATAAATCAATGAAGACAGCTGGATCATGAGTTTGCCCATAACCTGGGTAGCCTTAATGCAAAAAAACAGGCTGGGCCAGTATTTGTGTACTATTGGTCTGGGTTGATCACGTGCACTCATCGGAGTACATTTCTCCTGCGTACCCCACCGCCGACTCGCCCCACGAATGGAGGTCTTGGTGTCTGATGGTGATGACTGATTGTTCACCAGTTGCTTGATGCCATGGAACATGCAATCTAAAACGCTCAGTTGAGCAAGAACAACCCTAGCAGCGCTAGGATGATGACGATCTTCATTCTTCTTTTCTTTGGTCGGTTGTTGACGGTGGTGGTAGTTCCTGGACCTTTTTACACTGGGACTGGTGGATCCACGGGGACCTTAATGGCTGTTGGTGTTGTTAGCTGGATGACGTATGGACCCTCCCAACGCGGAGATGCCCAGTGTTTCCTTTTTATGGCTCGTACCAGGATCTGGTCACCAGGCTTAACAGATTCTGTGTGGGGAGAAAAAAAAATGCAGCTTATAGGTCCTTTGTCTAGTCCTCCCTGCTATTTTATACTTCGATGAAGTCCATGTAATAGACTTCAAAATGTATTTTATCATAAAAAAAAAAAAAAAAAAAAAGATTTTTTTATTCCTTTTTAATCATCATCATCCCTCCTGTTGAGACATGGGATATCCCGTGTCTCAATTTTGCCATTGCTGAGAATAGGTCAAAGACCACACAGCTTGATTTTCTTCTTGATTTTCTGCATTATTTCTCTCTCTCTTCCTTGTCTGTTCTATCCACATGCTGAGATACTCTAGCTGCTCTTTTTACTTTTTCCTTTTCTTCTCCGATTTGAAGCGTGCTTCTAACTTCCTCTTTAAGTCTTCCACTGATGCCATTCTGAGTTTACATCAAAATCATATGCCTGAACCCACTTATCCAAAAAAACGGCATGAATCGGGGAATGATTGCCGCTTAAATTGCATATCTGACGTGTTTATATTCTTAGACTGTTTCCCCTTTTAATCCCCCTTTATTCTAATCATCAAAAACTGCTTTCAATATGAGGAAAGCCTTAGTAAATAATTTCTAACTATTTCAACCAACAATTACATTTACAAACTTCTCTAACTGGTTTAATTGGTAGTTTTTAATCTATTCTCAAATATAATTTTCAACTTTAAACAGTTCTATTCTGAAATAAATGTTTTAGTCCCATCCCTAACGTTTAAAGAAATGTTTCCTGTCAGGCTCTTTGTTTCCTTCCTGTTGAGGGCTTCCTGAATGTTCAAAGTTCAAAAAACCGACTTCCCAGCAATGCAAAACATTTTCAGTGTTAGTAGATTTGTGTTCGCTTGGGCGGTTAACCTTCTTGCGTAGATTAAAACATGACATGTAACAATAAATCTTTTCTCCAAGTCTAATCAAGATTTGCACAAATGTCCACCTCACTAGGCCCCAGACTTTATCATCCTATTCATCCTCGGTGGACTCAACAACCACTGGATCACAAGCTTCTAAATTAAATAGATACACCCCAAACAATTTCCCCTTCAAAATTGTCGATCTATTTTGTTTGCACGTCTTAAATTGGGCTGATTGCACTGTTTTTGTCACTGAATTGCTTAACTATCATTAGAATTAACCCATTAATTAAATCATCTAATAGCAAGATCAAATGGTTTTGATTTCACGATTGTTATAATTCACTATTCTTTTTTAATCATAAACGTTGCATTATCATTTTAGTACAGTCTTTAAGCATTACTTTTGTCAACATCATCCAAAATGGCGGCGCGCGCGAGTGCAGCGGTTTCAGGCTCTCCAGTTAGTCTTTTTGTTTTAGTGTTTTTCTATCTCATATTTTCCCTAATACTTGCTTGGTAAAAAATCCCCTTAGTCGCCAATAATTTATTAACCTGGGACTAAGATTAGACCTCGACTCCTTTCACGACTACAATAACACCCACAACATCCCGAGGGATATACTAGACCACCGGGATCTCCATGGGTGATATGCCTGTCTGACAAACGGCGGCGACGGCAGAGGGAGCAAAAGCTTGTCTGCCGGTCGGGCCTAGCTGCTAGGCTAAGAAGGCTACCACACAGACCAGCGCTTCCGAGCATGTTCCTGACCAATGCCAGATCTATCGTTCACAAAATTAGTGAATTGGAGCTGCAGATCGCTACCAACAGCTTCGTCCGGAATTGCAGTATTTTTTTGTCATCACGGAATCTTGTCTTCACCCGCGGATCCCCAACGCTGCAGTCCGACTACACTGGCATGACCGAGACAGAGACTCCGGTAAAGACAGGTGGGGAACCAGTGTTCATTTTACCTCTGAAAAGTGATTGGTCCTGGGTCAAAAATCTATGGGTCCCAACAGAGATCTATGTGTCCCCCAAATTTAGTGTTATCGAGGTTGAAATCGTAAATCGGCGACAAATATATAACATATCTATATAATCATTCAGTTTTAATCATCAAATTATTAATTCATTTTGTATGGAAAACTTCACAGTATATACAAAAATCAGGGTCTACCTTAACCAAAAACCCTGGATGTCCAGGATGAGCACCCTCCTCAAATACTGCAAAGCCGCCTTCAGGTCTGGAGACAAGGCTCTTTACAGCACGGCCAGGGCTGACCTGAAGAGAGGCATTAAGGATGCAAAGGCAGCTACATAAGGAGTATCGAGTACCTCTTCGCTGGAAATGACTCGAGGCTGATGTGGCAGGGTTACATCATATCACAAACTTCAGAGGCAACAAGCTGGCAACTGTTGGGGCTGATGCTTCACTAGCTGCAGATCTTAACCAGTTCTTCGCCCGCTTTGATGCTGGAAGGCTACAAACAGTCACACCACACCCACCAACAACCAACAGTCACACACTGACACTTCAGGAGCATGAAGTAAGGCGTGTGCTGAAAACTGTAAACCCCAGAAAGGCAGCTGGCCCAGATGGAGTACCAAGGAGGGTACTCGGGGATCTGCTGGTTGGGGTCTTCACCACCATCTTCAGCCAGTCCCTGTCACAGGCCACCGTCCCACAATGCTTCAAAACCTCCACCATCATTCCCAAGAAGCCAGCAGTGGAAAGCCTCAACAACTACAGGCCTGTGGTAATAAAGTGCTTTGGGGGAGCTGCGTTAGAATGCTCTTCTTGGATTTCAGCTCAGCCTTCAATACCATTATCCCTAAGATCCTGGTGGAGAAACTCTCTCACCTAGGATTCTTTTCCTCCATCTGCCACTGGTATAATGGACTTCCTCTCAAACGGCCCACAGTCCGTGAAACTCTGCAACCACGTCTCTCCCACCCTAACACCAAGAATGCATACTGAGACCCCTGCTTTTCACCCTCTACCCCTCCGACTGCTCACCGACCCACCTCACAAGCACAATTGTTAAGTACGCCAACGTTACTGCCATGGTCGGCCTTATCTCTGAAGGGGACGAGGCAGCGTACAGGGATGAGGTGGAGACACTGACAACGTGGTGTTTGAAAAACCACCTCATACTGAACACTACAAAAACTAAAGAACTCATTCTGGACTTCAGGAGGAAAGGCAGGAACCCAGCACCACTCATTATAAACGGAGACTGTGTAGAGAGAGTCCACTTTTTCAAATTCCTGGGTGTGCACATCTCCGATGACTTCTCCTGGTCTGCAAACACCAGAGCGGCGGTAAGGAAGGCCCCGCAGCGACT
This sequence comes from Urocampus carinirostris, assembly GCF_059441175.1. NCBI lineage: Eukaryota > Metazoa > Chordata > Actinopteri > Syngnathiformes > Syngnathidae > Urocampus > Urocampus carinirostris. The sequence goes on from NC_142355.1 coordinate 45,900,352, forward strand.
CCATTTCCTGAGTGCTCAGGAAAAATCATCTGAAACAGCAGCTGCTGGTGTCCTTCTACAGAACCACAGTGGAGAGCATTCTGACATACTGCATTAGAGTGTGGCATGCTGGGTGCACGGCTGCAGACAGGAAAAAAATTCAGAAAGTCATCAATACAGCCTAGAGAATCATTGGTTGCTCTCTACCTAGTCTGGACGACATGGCTTACTCTCGCTACCTCAGCAGAGCAGAAAAAAAATAATTTAGGACTTTTCTCACCCCGGCCACCATCTCTTTGACCTGCTGCCTTCCGGCAGACGCTACAGGTCACACAAAACAAAAACAGACCCAGAGACAGTTTCTTCCCCAGAGCCATCACCACCCTTAACACACACTGCACAAAAAACTGAAACTCTTGCAAACACACTACCTCATACCTACTTTAGTTTTCTTATTTATTTTTCTTCATAATCGCATTGATGATTCTCAATCTGGCAACAATATGTTCATTATGTCAAGCGAAACAAAAAAGTTAGATGGGAAGCGTTTTCAGAATACAATTGTATCTGCAAAAATATCCCTTTTAGAGTTGATTACAAAAAGCATAATCACTTTTTTTGGTAGAAGCTTCATGCTTACAAACATTTCTCCTTTTTATTTTGTCTCCTAAAATAAAATTGAAATTATTCTAACCAGTCCATATTGACTTTATACGAACTTTCTTTATGTAGTTATAAATCATCAATTGTGGACAATTTGGAACATTATGTGAGTTAACCATTATAATTTATCAATTTTCCTCGTATATGTAAACATCTTGTCATTGACATGACTAATGTGACTTCAAGCAGACTTATAGTCTAAATATGTTTTGTGTTCCAGTTTCGATGACTGACTGTGACATGTGCCTCATATTCCATGCGACGATCACTCGTAATGCACTGCTTAAGTTGCTTGCGCCATCACAAGAATTTTTGTAAAATGTGTCCATCTAAAAAAAAATAAAATGAAATGACTCCACTGTCTTGGTAATTTTTTCAGCTTTGTCACCGATCACAACAGACAGTATTTGTTCATCTTTTTTTCGGATGTGCCACCTCCTGACAGTTCAATCTGTCTTTTAAAGAGGCCATTGACTTTCAAAAAAAATTATTTTCTTTCTTATTAGTGCAAATTAGAATCCTGATAAATCAACAATGTTTACATATTTGGATGTATAGGTAAATCAGCTTGGCTATTTAATAGCACAAATATTTGTATTAAGTTAAATGACTAGGTAATAATTACTTTAGCTTGATTAGTTTTAACCATTTATTTACAATGTAATTATATTCTTAAATTCTCATTATCTGTCTCAAGATCGATTAATCTGCCATTTTTACAGATATGATCTTTCTTAGGATCAATTCGTCTGTTGCCCATTGTCTTTTGAAGACGCTCTTTCCATAGGATAGGCAAATTGTTTTTTTAATTGTAATTTACTCTCAATATTATCAGAATCAACTATCATTTCTCATTAATTCAATATAGAATGACGCAAAATTGTCACTAATGAATAGCCTTATTGACTCACATTTCATTATTGATACTCCTGTTTTTGAAAAATATAGCAAGTCAAGTCTATTGACTACTGTCAATTCCACACAGTTAGTTCTAGATTTAAATTCACTCAGTCAAATCCACACAGTTATTCACCCATCCATTATCTGCACCGCTTATCCTCAATAGGGTCGTGGGGGTGTTGGAGCCCATCCCAGCCATCTCCGGGCAGTGGGCAGGGGACACCCTGAACTGGTTGCCAGTTGCCAGTCGCAGGGCACACAGGGACAGACAATTTGCTCGATCATTTACACCTAGGGACAATTTTTGACCGGCCAATTAACCTGACATGCATGTTTTTTGGAATGTGGGAGGAAACCGGAGTGCCCGGAGGAAACCCACGCAAGCACGGGGAGAACATGCAAACTCCACACGGGAAGGTTGGTAGCTGGATTTGAACCCATGTCCTCAGAACTGTGCCGCACACGCGCTATTCACCGAGCCGCCATGCTGCATCCACAAAGTGGGCTGCAGTTATCTTGAGTGGGGGATGTCTTCCGTGCTAGTGCCCAGAGGAGGAGGGGGAGGGACAGCTGCAGTACTTGGGGGTGAGGATGAGGCGGAGTGGTCAAACGTGTTGAAAAAGTTGTTCAACTGAAGTATTTGTAGAAATCGTCACAAGATATCACCATTCGGGCGTTTTGAATCTCAGGCGTCGGTTGACAGGCAAGATTGATGAAGGAATATTGGTGGAATTAGGCACAATTCCATCATTTTCGTGTCCTTCTCTGACGTTTCGCTGATGTAGCTCCCTAAGCTTAGCACCATGGCCCGAGCGACAGCCCCGCTTTTGTTTGCGATTCCTGCGCCGTCTCCGCCGCTCAGTAAGTGGGTTGGCCACCCACGGAGATCCCGCAACCCTTTGTATTTCTTGCGGAATATCAAAGGTGGTATAAAAAGAACCCAAAATATCGAAATTCAGACGCAGACCCAAATGTATAAGTTCCTCCCAAGTATAGGTATTATTGGCCACGCTTGTGTCCAGAAAAGAAAGCAAAAAAGACAAGAGAACGGTTAGAAATGGAAGATTACCTCAAGAGCTGTGAGCTTGCTTGTGTTAATTGCATTTTTTTTTATCATTAAGCATTTTTGCTTCATCTTTTACACTTAGTTGTCCAACATTATTTTTTAAGCATCTCTTAAACATATTACCAGTTGTGAAAGTCTATCACCTTGAGGATAAATTCATTGTTTTGATGTCAAAAAGGGTGACATACGTGAATTTTGTCGATCTTAAAATTAGTTTCAGACATTTTTAATGATGCAAAAGAAAAGGAATATTTCTTAAAAATTCAAATAAAATTTCAAAAGCTCTCTGAAACATTTCCCAGTAAATATATTAGAATATTAACACAACTACATGACTAATCTTTCAAAAAAACTAACAGTGCAGGGAGTATAATTAGGTTTCGCAGTAACTTGTATACAGGTACATAAAAAATAAGATTGCTCCCATAAACATTTTCCAATAGCATGAATAAATAAAATGCAATACATCCAACATGATCTAAATAAGCTTAATACGAAGTGCATCAAAATTTTAACAGAGCTTGTTAATTGAAAAGTGTGGGCATTTCTGTTATAGGGCCAGATTAATGAACAAGTGTTACGGTTAAATCTCACTGGGTTTTGTGCTCTTTCTCAACTTGACTATACTTGTTAGACTACTATAATCACACAGCAGAGCATGTGTAAGAGTAGGGAGTGAGACAAGTTAGTGATTCCCTGTGTTGACCGGTGTGAGACAGGGGTGTGTGACATCACCATGGCTGTTTAATGTGTACTTAGATGGCGTGGTGAGAGAGGTGAATGCAAGAGTATTTGGCAGAGATGTAGAGATGATCGATAACAGTGGAACGGTGTGGTAGGTGAGTCAGTTGATGTTTGCAGATGACACAGCGCTTGTGGCTGATTCTGAGGAAACATTAAAAAGGTTGGTAACGGAGTTTGGAAGAGTATGTGATGAAGTGTTCACGTGATGGAGTGGGCATAGCGTTAGAAATAAAGTTGCATGGACAGGTGCTGGAAGAAGTTGAAAGCTTTAGGTACTTGGGTGATGTGGCTGTAGTTGGTGGAATGGAGTGCGAGGTATTGTACAGAGTCAATCAAGGAAGCAAGGTTTTGGGTGCTTTGAGGAGAGTGATGGGCAACAAGAGTATGAGTATGGATGTTAAAAGGGGACTGAATGAGAGTGATTGTGCCGACTGTGTTGTATGGTGCAGACTTGGAGCCTGAACGCAGATTTGAGAAGGAAATTGAATGTTTTTGAGATGAATTGTTTGAGGAGTATGTAAGGAGTGACAAGATTGGATGGATTGAGAAATGAAATGGTGAGAGACCGAACTGGAGTAGTAGTGGAACTGAGCAAGTGTGTGGATAAAAGAGTACTTGTTTGGTTTGGACACATGGAGAGGATGGATGAGGAGCGAATGTTGAAGAGGATCTACAGAGCTGAAGTAAATGGAAGGCCGCGATTGACGTGGTTGGATAGTGTTATGAGTGCACTGCAGGAAAGAGGTTTAAATGTAATGTAAGCTAGAGCTCTTCTTGGTGATAGGAATGAGTGGGAGTGTTGTGAAAGGATAGTGGGATGTTTGGACGCGTTCTAAGGGATGGGCAGGGCACCTGTATGATGCAGAAGGGGTAAACCAGTGAAAGCTGTCGGGCCCTGCTGTTGAACAGAAGAGTGTGTTGTCACATGACCAACTTAGGTGCCGAGGTACTTGTTTGGGTGTTTGGGCATTTGGTTTGGCCATGGTCTAAAAATGTTTGTGTGTGTGGGGTTATTTTTTTTTGCCGTTTTTTTCCCCTTTTATTTTCCTTTTTTTGTATGTTTGTCTTGCTGTCGGTCACCCCTCTTGACGGATATGACCAAGGTAGATAGATAGATGGATAATCACGCTCACATGCTTTTCTACCACAGACATTTTAAAATCTCAATATTATCAGCGGTCTTGATTCACTGGCATGTTGGGAGTCGGGAGTTTGGAGAGCTGCTGCAGTTTACCCCGCTCTCACGGTATTCTACCTGCTTCGGTAGCTCCGCCCCATTCACTTATCCAATCAGAAGGTGCAGGGTTTGCAGTGGCATGAGAGGGAAAGCGGGAGTGAGGGAAGGAGGGGCTCGGCTGCATCTGAGCCTCAATAACACAATAACACAGTTATATATTCAATCGGCCCGTCGAATAGATGCTTAAACCTATATCAGTCAAATTCCCAAATATCAGTGCTAAAATTTCGCCCGTCTGTCAACCTCCACTATATATACACACTCACACCAGGGCTGCACAATTTTGAGAATCAAAAGAATAATTAAAACGCTGGCTATTTCAGCTGAAAATGAAAATCTCCATTCTGATCCCTGACAATCGCACTACGTCACATCGCAATGTTGATTAGATTTCGGTTAATCGTGCAGCCCAAACACACACTATACTACCCTTGTCAAAAACTTCACTGGGTTGTACAACAGAACACACAGTATTTTCTCTACACACTTCTCCCCTTTTTAACTACTGATCTATTTCCGCGCCCGTAATAATGACTAATGTGCTAAATATTATTCTGGTGGTCTTCAGGATGCGCTCCAGAAGCTGTCAGAAATGCTTAGTCTGAATGCGACTGTGGCCCGACAGGACGCCTTGAGTCCCGCCAAACATAGAAACACCACTGCTGTCCTCGGCTGTCTGGCTGAAAAACTGGCTGGTATGTTGACACTCTCAAATGTTTGATTTAGTACGCTAATCCATCATTTTTTCCACTTTTGTGCCACATTACCAAAGGGCCTGCCAGTATTGGACTATTGAGCCCTGGAACTCTAGAATACCTCCTGGAGAGCATGGTAAGCAAAATATGTTGGTGGGTTTTTTGGGTGTACGTTTGTTTTGTATTGAAAAACCAAATGACATTTCATTTTTATTTCTTTTAAAACAAATAATGCAGGATTTTCTATTCTTAAACAAATGACTTTTAATGTGTTATACAATATTAATTTTTTTGTAGATTCTAAAAGTCACTTTTCTAAGGCTTGGTTTTTTCATATGATTGACTTGTTAATTTTTAAATGTTTTTACTACAAAACAAACCTTTTTTCTTCCACATTTTGAGAGTTGTTTTAACCAAACAGCCCAATATTTGGATATAGTTTTATAAAGCACAATATATTTTTGAGGGATAAAAATAACCCAAAAGACTGATCAATTCCCATTGACCCAAAGAGGGTCAATTTAATAGGACACATTTTAAAGTCTTCTGTGTCCTTTTCATTTGGTATGTGACAAAGTCCAAAAAAAGAAAATCTTTTAAACCTGTCATTAAAATGACATTGTAGCGGAAGGCAATTCTGTCTCTATCGTGACAATCTTCGAAACCTCAATCAAACTTTAGTGTGAAGCTACGGATCGCAATTCATAATACTGTATAAAAACATCCTATGAATCCCATCCTAAAACCTGGAACCCCCAAAACAGACGCACACAATGGTTACAATACAAAAAAGAAATACTAAAAAATACACTATAAATCTTGTCAAGAAGTGAGCTAAAAATGACATCACAGTTTTGGGCTCAATAGGAAAAAAATATACCCAATAATTACTCGTTAAAAAGATTCCAAGCATTTAAGTATGATTTTTTTGTTGCACTCGTGCACATATTTTAAGGCAAATTAAAGTAATATTGACTGTTGCCAGGGATTGTACGGGTGCTTGAATTCCTTGAAAATGCTTGAATTTTAATGTTGTGTTTTCAAGGTCATCAAAATTTTGTGATAACGCTTGAAATACTTGCCATTTGATGTTTCTCGGCAGTCTGACTCAACAGACCACGCATTCAATAAAAAAATGAATAAATAAATAAATCTGCTTCAAAATGATGCCAGTCTATTGCATTACTTTCTGTAGCATTGTTATGTGAATGGTCATTGCGCCCTTCAAGTGCATTATTCCAAGATGCATCAGAACAGGTAAATCACACCAAAAATGCCAATACTAAGGCTCTGCAAGAAAATCTGCTGACAGCATTGCAGGAAAAGGGGAAGCTGAAAGCAAACTGTACCTCCTTTCAAAATCAAACTCAGAATAGCAACCTTGAGGCTTTTGAGAAAACCATGACAAAGATGAGGGAACTGAACCACTTGGTCTTACCTTGATGTTTGTTTAAGTTTCTGCGAAAGGTCCCCGGTTCACGACCGAGTTGAAACTTTTGTCGGCCTAGAGAGGGATGGGTGCCAACAGGCATTACTTCCCCAAGACACACCAGAGGAAATAGTGCTCCTACCATCCTCGAGGTTAAGGGATCCACCCACCCACCACCTTACGTTAATATGGAACAGTTTTGTTCATGCATAAATGAATTTTATTAAATAAGGGTTATTTGAAAGTGTGTGAATTGATATCAAATTATGCAATTTACAAGGAGAATCCTGGCATGAATCAATCAATAGCTTTAAGATTTGACGTCATTAGGTGATGTCCGTAATAAAAATAACAAGAAAATTTGATACAACATGAACCAAACTGTAACAGCAGCAAACAGAATGAGGCAGTTTTATATTTTATATGCCCCATTCAGCTGCTAGTTTTATATCTGGCTATGTATCAAATGTTCTGGTTCTTTTTCCGAAAGGCTGCACTCAGCCACCTCAAAAACCAGGTTTATGGATTGATCTACACCGGGTTTCTTTTTTAATGGTATAGTACTGGAGAGATCCGCCTCGAAAGTACTTAAAAAGTGCTTGAAATTGGCCTTGAAAAAGGTGTACGAAGACTGTGTTGGGATAGTTTGCATAGGAGTGTCTTAATCGCGGCACAATGTGTTACTTTTCTTTTTTTTTTTTTTTAATGTAAGTAATGGACCTGAATGAGTTAATTTTAATGGCTGTTTTAGTCAGAGGCTTAACATTCTGACTTGTACAAAAACAAAGTTGAGTATCTTCTTTAAACTTGCGTATGTGGGTCTTTCTAATCCAGAATTTACAGCTTGGATAACTTTATATTTTTCTCAAACGCAAATGTGCTTCCTTCTGCAAGGGTTCTGAGGCGCACCCCACTGCCATGCTCTTTGCTCTCATTGCCTTGGAGAAGTTCTCTCAGACGAGTAAGCGCATTCTTAAATTCTAAGCTTGACAATGAGTTGACATTCCTAAAACAATGTATTATCCTCCCTCAGGCGAGAATAAGATCACAGTATCTGAATCTTGTATAAGCAAGAGACTAGGAGTGTTGGAGTTATGGGCAGAGAACGCCGACTACCTAAAGAGGCAGGTTGGATTCTGCTCACAGTGGAGTTTAGACAACCTGTGTGAGTAGGACAAAAGGTTTTTGTTAGTAAATTGTATGTGGGTGATCTGCTTAAATGATGATCTGCTTGTTTCATATCCAGTCCTGAAAGAAGGCCGACAGTTCACTTACGAGAAGGTCAATCTTTCCCATATCAACTCCATGCTCAACAGCAATGACGTCAGCGAGTACCTCAAGATTTCCCCAAGTGGATTAGAGGTAAACCTGTCTGAAATGTAGATAATAGGGATTTCATAAAAAATCCATGTAAGTTGAAGACACTTAGACTTTGACTTGCACAGCACAGGGATGGTTTATGCAGGGATTGTTGTGTTATTGAAATATATTATATGATAATGTTAAGAATGTAATTCTCACAAAACTATGTATTTATAGTGGTGAGCAATTTTGTAAAACAATTTTACTTGTTTTCCCTTTAAACAAAATTGCGCTATTGATTTTGACTGCAACTAACGATTATTCTAATAATCTATGAATCGCTCAATTATTCTTTTGATTAAGCGATGAATTGGATTTCTAAAAAAACACTTATGATTTCCTCCTTTATTCAAATTTTGAAGGTTCGGACAGATATAAAAATAGTGCACAAAACAACAGAATATTCTGTAATATAAAATGATAACACAGAGACAGACAATTCGCTCGCTCATCCACACCTAGGGAAAATTTGAACCGGCTAATTAACCTGAAACGCGTGTATTTGGAATGTGGTAGTGAGGATAAGCGGTGCAGATAATGGATGGATAAAATGTTAACGATTCCAAGAGGTTGTGAAATGACTTAACAAAAACCAAAAATAAATACAAAGAAGGCTGGAGTGACTAATCAGGAAGAACGGGAGATTTCTTGAAGGTCGCAGATGAAATGAGTTTTACCATTTGGGGTAATGGTCCTTTCCCAAATCTTAAGTTGGTTTGGCCCACCACCATTCTTTTCTGGAGAGTAAAACTAATGCAGAACAGCGCACAACGAAGGGCAGAAAGGTGTTAGTTTGAGCTGAAAAAGCCAAGAAAAGAAAAGGAAACGCATAAATAGAAGGACTGTTATCATTAATTTCTCTCTTCTTGCACTATTTGCCTTTCATCTGCGTGTCCCTGTTTTTGCAACTTGTTTGCAGAATTTAGCAGATCACTGCCTTTAACAGAAAGCTCCTCTCACTCCAAAAAGCTCAGTGTTGGAAAATCTGTCTCTTATTTGAGAAGCGGCTCTTTCGGCTCCCAAAAGCCTCTTCAGATTGTTTTAGTTGCATTTATCTATTTATTAAAATTGTTATGTAACATAGTGCACAGAATTACTTTTTGGGGACAAACAAAGCTATAAAAAGTCAACAATGAAAAACAAACAGGAGAAAAAAATGAATTTAAGGCAAAAAGAGGAAAACGAAGAAACAATAGTAAAGGAAGAAAAATAAAAGTGAAAGGATAGAAGAATTGAATACATGGAAAATGAGAAATATGAAGGAAAAAGCAGGAAAGTATAAAGGATAAGTGGGAAAAATGCCAGGAAAAAAGAATAAATACGCTTGGAAAAAGAAAAGAAAGAAGGAAAAGGAAAAACATGATTAAAAGAAAATGCTGTTTGTCTCGCTATTAAACCGCACAGATGCCTACCAATGTCATTTAGCTGGCATAAAAGTTGACCCTTACCTGTACTGTGGTTGCATGTGAGCAAAGCTTCTCTGCTCCAAAATGTGTGAAAACTAAACTAAATGGCTCATCTTCTCTGGAACCTTTGCCTTCATGCTGATGTACACGGAAAAGGACATTTTCATGTCTATAGCCAATGACATCGTCGTCAACAAAGTTGCTGAGACCAATGCTTTGCTTCGGAGGATTTTGATGTTTTAAGTAGCCCACTTAAAATATGTCTAGTGAAGCATAACAGTTTGTTGGCAATTTTGATTTCAAATTACTGATACTGTACATAGACAATTATGTTTTCATCTACATCAGAATCTCAATATAATTTTGCTTTGAAATAAAATGGTAAATTGTTTTCTGTTAACTTTTCAACATATATATATATATAATATATATATATATATATATATATATATATATATATATATAACATTTCCTTCCAATTAAAATGCACCATAAGAGCTAATTGCTGTTCTGTTCACTCAAATTCCTCCTCCATTGCTAAGTGGGCTGAAAAAGGGCCTGCATTAAAACCTATGCTATACCTGCAAAAGTGTAAGATTCTCTTTTCTTACCGCCTTATCCAAAGATTATATTACATTTAGACTTATCATACAAAATAAAAACGAAGAAAGAGCAATACATTACATTTTATGTGGAGCAAAAATTTTATCCGCCCAAAAAAATCCAAAATGTTAACCTATTGTTAATGAATTTATTTTTTGGGTGAAATCATTTTCAATGTGCGAATGAAACTACTTAAAGAAACTGCCCTTTGTCTTGACATGAACATGTCATCATTATTATTATTTTTTTTATCTATCTACCCTGGTCATATCCCTCGAGAGGGGTGACCAGCAAGACAAACACATACACAAAAACAAAGAAAAGAAAAAGGAGCAAAAAAACACAAAACATTTGACCATGGCCAACCCAAATGCCCAAACACCCAGACAAGCTAAGTAAGTTGTCATGCTTTCGTCCTTCCAGATGAAACGGGACACAAGAAAGCAGCCATGTCACTCGGGTCAGGGTGACACAACACACTCTTCTGTTTAACAGCAGGGCTCCACAGCTTTCACTGGTTTACCGCTGCCGTATCATACACGTCCAAACATCCCACTATCCTTTCACAACACCCCTCCACTCATTCCTATTACTAATAAGACCTTTCTACTACATTTAGACCTCTTTCATGCAGTGCACTTATAACACCATCCATACACGTCAATCGCGGCCTTCGTCTTGGTCTCCTTCCATTTACTTCTACTCTGTAGTCGTCTTCAACATTCGCTCCTTATCCATCCTCTCCATGTGTCCAAACCAACCGAGTACTCTCATACCCACACGCTTGCTCAGTTCCACTACTACTCCAGTTTTGTCTCTAACAATCTAATTTCTCAATCTATCCAATCTTATCACTCCTAACATACTCCTCAAACACTTCATTTCAACATTTAATTTCTTTCTCAAATCTCTGTTCAGGCTCCAAGTCTCTGCACAATCACACTCTCATACAGTCCTCTCTTTACATCCATACTCATACTCTTGTTACTCATCACTCTCCTCAAAGCACCCAAAACCTTGCTCCCTGGATTCACTCTGTGAAATACCTCAAATTCCAACAACTGCAGCCACATTACAAACCAAGTACCTAAAGCTTTCAACTTCTTCCAGCACCTGTCCATTGAATCATAATTCCAACGCCATGCCCACTACACCACGTGTTCACTTCATCACCTTACTCTTCCCAACATTTTCACATTTTGGGTAAATGGAAAGAGACCAAGAGGAAGGCCGCGATTGACGTGGATGGATGGTGTTAGGAGTGCACTGCAGGAAAGAGGTCTGAATATAATGTAGGCTAGAGCTCTTCTTGGTGATAGGAATGAGTGGGGAGGTTTTGTGAAAGGATAGTGGGATGTTTGGACGCGTTCTAAGGGGATGGGCAGGGCACCTGTATGATGCAGCAGGGGTAAACCAGTGAAAGCTGTCGGGCCCTGCTGTTGAACAAAAGTGTGTTGTGTCACCCTGACCCGAGTGACATGTCCGCTTTCATCTGGAGGGACAAAAGCTTGACCAACGTAGGTGCCGAGGTGCCTAACTTGTTTGGGTGTTTGGGCATTTGGGTTGGCCATGGTCCAAAAATGTTTGTGTGTGTGTGTGTTTTTTTGCTATTTTTTCCCTTTTTTAATTTATTTGTTATTGTATGTGTTTGTCTTGCTGTCGGTCACCCCTCTTGAGGGATATGACCAAGATAGATGGATAGATAGACATTTTGCAAAATATTTCTCACACACCTGTCGTACTGCAAACACCTGATCCACACATCCTCTTCCTTTCTTGAAACGACTCTGCTCCTCCATCACCACCCCACCTGTTCTTCCTCTCACTCTCTCAATCAAGACTCTTCCATACAGCTTACCCGGCACAGACAATCAACTGATACCTCTCCAATTGCTACATTCATACTTATCACCTTTACCCTTATAGAATGGCACCACACAGTGCACTACACCAATCAACAGAAACCACACCACTTGAAAAGCATACACTCAACAAGCATACTGACCAGTCAATCATAGCCTTGCCACCTTTTTTCAGGCATTCAGCAGTACAACCATCAAACTCAGGTGCCTTCCCCCCTTTTATTTCTTTCACTGCCTCTTGCACCTACCATGTTTCCACAGGCTTCACAATTAAATCACCCAACACGGGCATTTTACCTAACCACTGATCGCCTTGACTCTCACTTATCTCCCATCCTCCACATTCAGCAACTCCTCAAAATACTCTGCCCATCTTGTCCTGACTGATTTTTCTTTTTAATTTATATATTTCATTAACTTATTATATTTTCAATCAGTCTTTCTGCAGCACTTTGTGTTTCTTTTGAAATCTGTTGACTTTGTAGCATTTGACTGTTTCATGCCAATTGTGTTTCTACTCATGAATTTTCAATAATAAACGATTAAAAAAAAATACTTTTAAGAGATGAGATCGGTCTTTTTGTTTTTGCAGCCCTAGATTTTATCACGATTTTTTTACGTCTAAATTTTGGCATACAAATAGCGCATTACTGTCCATTTCCTTTGATGTTGTATGCAAAAAACAAATATGTCGTTTTAGGAATTTATTATGTATACTATCTGAAAATATAGTTTACCGTATTTTCCGCACTATAAGGCGCACCGGGTTATAGGGCGCACCCTGAAAAAATAGTTTTTGGTCCTATTTTTGACAGTACATAAGACGCACCGGATTATAAGGCGCTACAATGGGAACGTCGACAAAACAGTCAGATAGTTCAGTCAAACTTATTACCGCCTTAACATTCCCAAAGCTTGCAAAGACGCAAATACGTGTCGAGAACACGTGCGGATGCGGTGTCCGTACGATGTCACTCAAATGCATCGTTCCATCATTCGGAAGGTTAAAGTCTTGGGATTGAAGAAATGCCATCCATTCCTTAGTTTCTATTTTTTTTTTTGCTCGCAACTTTCCTGTATATATGACAATAAACACTTGGAATTGAGTTTAATTTAAAAATAGACACTCTTTTCCATCCATTATCTGCACCGCTTGTCACAGAAACATCGAGTTCAGTCTGAAACAAGATACAGGGATGTTCATAATAATGTGCAGCGGTGGTCCTCTTATATCCGTGAGTTTGGTAAATCCAGGAGAATAAAATACTTACAAATATAAGATAGTAAAAAAATGCTTTCTGTATGCCGTCAGCCACGTGCTATATGCATTCATCTTTTTCGGCCAATTGCAGGCTTTGTTTTGCCGTTTAAGCCAATGCCAGCCTGTAAATGATAAAAAGGATCCGCCCCTTGACCTTCGAATAACTTTAGCCAATAGTGATCGATTCAACTGATGATTGACACGTCTTTTTGGGCCAATTGCAGGCTTTGTTTTGCCGTTCAAGCCAATGCCAGCCTGTAAATGATAAAAAGGATCCTCCCCCTTGACCTCCGAATAACTTTAGCCAATAGTAATCCATTCAAATGATGATTGACACATTGGTTAGCCAATGAAACGCTGGTAAATAAATCCCAGCATACACCGCGGACTACTTGGCGTTCGGGGTAAAATGTAGTCGGCGGCGGCAAGTTAGTTGCAAGACTTTGCGAATTAATATTGATCCATAAATAAGGCGCACTGTATTATAAGGCGCATGGTCAGCTTTTGAAAAAAATAAATGCTTATAGTGCGGAAAATACAGTATTTTAATTAGTGCAAACTTTGATCAGAATTAACTTAACTATTTGGTATTAATGCACTGACTCCAGCATTAGCAACTAGTGGCTGCATTAATGCTAGCAATATTAATTATAATTTGTGGCACTAGCATTAGGTGCTAAATTGGCATTTACTAAAGTGATACAGCTAAAGTCTTCCTCCTGACATTCACTTATCCAAACTGATTGTCCAGTATGTCCGATTTAAGTCCACACCATCCACATTAAGTGGAGTATCCCCGTACACCAGTGCTGATCTAAAAATCTTATAGAAGTCTGGATGCTTAACAGTTCATAGCTGGTTAGGGTACTGGTCTGCGTTGCTCACTGACGCAAGAAGCCACCTCATTATTGCAAAGGTAAGACACTAATGTTAGCCTTGCATTCTAATGTAAAACACATTAGATTTTAGCTTGATGGCACCCTGGATAAAACATCCAGGGTACCATCAAACTTCAAACTGTAACTGAAAGCTGCTCAAATTGTAGCTATCCATCCATCCAACTATGCACCGCTTATCCTCAGTAGGGTCGCGGGGGTGCTAGAGCCCATCCCGGCTGTCTTCGGGCAGTGGGTAGGGCACACCCTGAACTGGTTGTCAGCCAATCGCAGGTAGAGTGGCTATATTAAGTGTATTTGGCGTGACTTATTGTGGCTAATATCCACTCGCTTGCAGAATCTTACCCCCTTTCACGCAAACTCGCAATTATTTTTTTGGGGGCGTTTAATCACGGCAATCAATATTCCTTAATAAATGCGTTAAAAAGACTATGATCGTGGCACTCGTTCTGTTGGAAATGTAGTGCTAAAAGGATAGAAAAAAATTTGCAGATGAATATTTTCGTCTTCTGTCGATAAAATTCCAAATCAGGATAAGAACCTTGCCGGGTGGCACAGCAAGAAATCCCAGTCGAAAGAAGTTGTGGTTATATTCCTTTGTCGTGTTATTGGTATTTGTTTCAACTCAAATGCCCATTCAAGTGCTCTCTGCTACTTAGCTTTTTGCTGTCCATCATGGCTTTCATTCTGCCAGCGAAGGCAACGTGACTTGCAGAGGGTCAATATTTAATGAGTTTAATTAAAAATGTATTTGAAGCTTGCAAAAAGACTTACCGACAGTGGGAATTGAAAGTGGAAAATAAATAAAATTACACATCTGACATTATTTTAATCAGAAATCTTGTTTTCATCTCTTTTTTAATTTTTGTCCTTTCCAGGCGCGATGTGATGCATCTTCCTTCGAGAGCGTGCGTTGTACTTTTTGTGTGGACTCGGGCGTTTGGTTCTATGAAGTGATTGTCATTACATCAGGTGTGATGCAGATAGGATGGGCCACCAAAGACAGCAAGTTCCTCAACCATGTAATCATTCCGCCTTCCAGGTGTGCGGCCATTTCTGATCGGTTTTTGAAAATAGTTGTAAATGTGTCTTGCAGGAGGGTTACGGGATTGGCGATGATGAATACTCGTGTGCATATGATGGCTGCAGGCAGCTCATCTGGTACAATGCTCGCAGTAGACCTCATGCTCACCCCTGCTGGAAGGAGGGTATGCATTCTGCTGTTTATTCCTGCTCATGCATACTGTCAAAGCCTGTGTTTGGCGCGTTACTGAAAAAAAGAAAAATAACCAGTTACAGTTTCTACCTATTTCCTTTAAAGATTAATTGCATCATTCCCCAGTTACTCTGAAAGTAACTATTTACCCTGTTTTACACACTATAAATTGCTGTAGTTTTGATTGTTTGACCAGGTGTTATTTAGACTCCCGTTTGTCTTGTATGTGGAATTAATAACACATTCTATTATTGAGTTTTAATTTTTTACAATTGGTACGTATATCACTTCAAATGTTTTATTTACACTAAACCGCAAAAGGGCACTCTAGGCCTTGGTTGATAATTTAAATCTTGACTGAGACATAAAGCGGAAGGAGGAAGCCGGCACATTGACTACCTCTGTGACCTACCAGGAGTCATTTTATGGTAAATGTGGCACAGAGGATAAATATTTTATTGGGTTTAGTGATTTGGGGTAAAGAGGTTAGTTTGGTAAGCATGTACTTTATGCTACAGTTATCTTAATGTGTAACATCGTTACTGATGAGCATGTCTAGGATATGCACGTACATGTAACGTTGGTGTGCCGTGTTCACTATTTTTTATTATTTTAAATTGCCTTTCATTGCCTTTTAGGAGTGGCAAGATTGGATAGATTGAGAAGGAGTGACAAGATTGGATACATTGAGAAATTAAATTGTGAGGGACAGAACTGGAGAAGTTGTGGAACTGAGCAAGCGTGTGGATAAGAGTACTCTGTTGGTTTGGACACATGGAGAGGATGGATGAGAAGCGAATGTTGAAGAGGATCTACAGAACAGAAGTCAGAGGAAGGCCGCTATTGACGTGGATTGATGGTGTTATGAGTGCACTGCAGGAAAGAGGTTTAAATCTAGTGAAAGCTAGAGCTATTGTTGGTGGTAGGAATGAGTTGCGAGGTGTTGTAAAAGGATAGTGAAATGTTTGGGCGCGTTCTGAGGGATGGGCAGGGCACATGTATGATGCGGCAGGGGTAAACTACTGAAAGCTGTCGGGCCCTGCTGTTGAACAAAAGAGCGTGTTGTGTCACCCTGACCCGAGTGACATGGCAGCTTTCTTGTGTCCCGTTTCATTTGGAGGGACGAAAGCATGACCAACTTTAGGTGCCAACGTGCCTAACTTGTTTGGGCATTTGGGTCGGCCATGGTCCAAAAATTTTTGTGTGTGTTTTTTGCTATTTTTTTCCCTTTTATTTTCTTTGTTATTGTATGTGTTTGTTTTGCTGTCGGTCACCCTTCTTGAGGGATATGACCATGGTAGATGGATACATAGATAGCCTTTCAAGATGACATAGTGTTGGATTTTACCAAACAAATTTTCCCCAAAAATGCTTATACTTGTACTCCAAGTGTCTTATAACCGTTTTTTCCATCTTAATTATGCATATTAGGGCTGGTGCGAATTAAGGCTCAGGAGAGACTCATATTAAAATAAGGTAGTTAGAAATTATTATTAATATTATTGAAGCCTACTCCCTAAATCGCTTGAAAATAGCCACTAAATATAAGAAATGGAAGAAAATGTATACACCAACCTGTGGAAACATATTTCATATATCCGGGATTGTGCATTCTTGAGAGGTTGCAAACTAACTCAGCCGAGATACTTCATTTCCATTTCGTCTTTTGTCTTTAACCACTCGAATACCTCCTCCATTTCTAGCTTATGTCCAAGACGTTTTCTTTTTTTTCTCCAGGATTGCAAAAATTATTTTACAAATAAAAAGACCAAAATTCAACACTCTTTTACCATTACGGTTCTGTGCTTACGTCTGCCCCATGGATTTTGTTGTTCCTGTCCCTCCCCCTCCCCACATGCTGCCTACCATTCGTTAGTGGTGATGCACATATATAATGACCCTCTAATTTCAGTATTTTGTTTTATACTTTCATGACCATAGGGCACACATAAAGTTCTTAGATTTTCTTCAAATTGTGAGGTGCACCCTTTTGTCTAGTGCGCCCTCTCTGTGTTGTAAGGCTGACGTAATTGAGGAAAGCATAAGATTGCTAAAGGGTGAACCTGCCATTCAAAGTAAGGCTACGAGCGCCGTGGAAACAATGGATGACTGACAGAGACCAGTTTTACTAAGAGTGGAAGGCAGCGCCGGGCATGTTACGGCACGAATTTGCGAATGGATTCTAGACACTTAGGCTTGTGTAGGATTACCAGTAAAAAATGTGAGTATCAAACGCCAGCTCTTTTAAAAAAATGTTTTATCTCTGTTTTTTATCATGCCTGTGCTTTTTGATCAATAAATGTCAGTATTGTAATGCCTCCATGTGTAGTCAAAGATGCACACAGTTGCTGATAAGGTCTGATTGCCACTTAAAATAAACAACAAGCGGTAAAAAAACATTCCACAAGAGATACTGTTAGCCACAGCTGACACTCAACTTTCAAGCCAAACTTTCCCACCAGTCACCTCTCTCCTCCCTGGGGTTATGTCTCCCTTTAAGTGTTCATACATGGACATAAACAAAAGTAACATACTTTACATTACTTTGTAATCAAAATGTGAATAAAACACAGCCAAACTGAGTTTTTCTTCCAATATATTTTTAAACACGCACACTTGTATGCTTGTTTGTGTTGTTGTAAGGCGGTTGCAGCAGAGGGCACCCGCGCCCTTTGTGTGAAATACAGAAATGGAACCAGTTGCAAAGAGTGCAACTTTTAACATGGTGTGCCAAATAGTCGTGAAAATACGGTAGATATTAATGGGGCTTGAATGTGTGTGTATATTGTAGGAAGAATAAAAGAAAATCAGTAACAAAACAAAACGCGCTAGAAATTACACGTTCTCGTCCTTTGTGCTTGAAACCATGCCACTGTAACTATTCAACTGTATTTTCCAGCTAGCTATAGACGTGTCACCTTATTTTATGCAGCGTTATGTTGTTGGCGGAATAAGGATTGTAAGCTATTTCATGAGTGATGAATAAACCGTCAATTAAAACAACATCATAACATTATTAGATCATAATTCAAGATCGGCTTTTAAAAGGTTATAATAAGGATCGACCAATCAAGGTTTTTCAGGGACGATACCGATTATCATTCAATTGTCTGTAAAAGCTTAAAAATTGGCTTAAAAACTTTTAATGACACTAAGAAGCAAAGATTATTTGGGATCAGTTTAAATAAAACTCATAGCTTTCTGAAACCTTTTACAGTGTATACATTTACATTTCAACACAACCAACATGACTAATCTTTAACTTAAACCAAAACTCTATCTATCTACCTACCTACTTTTTACGCTATCAATCGCAAACACGCTTTTCTATCACGGATGCAGGCATTTCGGGACGAGTTAGCTTTGTCCTGCTTCAGTGGCTCCATCTCTGATCGGATGGGAGGAGTAGGAGCAAGAGGGGAGGAGTTTCAGTTGCGTGAGATTTGATAATCGGCTCTTTAAATGAAAGTAAATGCAGATACCCATACCCGTCAAATTCTCAGATATCAGTGCTCATAATCAAGTCACATTGTCACATTTTTTTATATAGCCCTTAATCACAAAAATGTCTCAAAGGACTGCACAGGATTACAATTACAAAATTATACAATTACCTGATCTTAAACCAGCATGTCCAGCAATCAGCCCATCCAATCGTCGGTTGAGCTCTAGTGTAACGACAGTTGAGTTACAAAATGTTATTAATAATGCGTTACAATGCTAGTTACAAAAAAAGTAATTGAATTCCTTCGTAAAGCGTTACTCCCAACACTGGTCACAGCAACTTAATGTTCTAATGATGGCCCATTTCTGTAGGAGATGCAATCGGCTTCTTGCTGGACCTCAGCAAAAAGCAGATGATTTTTTATCTGAACGGAAATATGCTCCCACCAGAAAAACATGTCTTCTCCTCTGCCACGTGAGTTCAAGCTTGATGAGTGTTTTTAAATTTGTTATGTTTATAATCTTACAATAGGGCTGCAACTACGATTATTTACATATGAATAATTACAATAATCAATCGATTTTTTGGGGGGGAGGGATTAATCTATGAATAACATTTGTTAGACATTTTTATTTTCAGCTCTTTATTCAAATATCAAAGTTTTGAACAGATATAAAAATAGTGCTCAAAACAACAGAATATTTTACAATATCAAACAATAAAAAATCCCTCTGTCAATTAACTTAATAAATAATAATAAACACAAATATGATATACACTACAAATATATTTTATGTGTATCATTTTTTATATCCACAAAAAAAATATCAAAAATTTAAACCCACTTTTTAAAATGTTGTCAACAAATTTGTTTTTTGGCGGGGGTTAATCTTATTATCATAAACATTCCCGAAATAAAAATCATATTTTAACATGCCTAAGAATCTGTCCCTGGTGTATTGTTACACGTGTCATTATTACTTAAATGTTTGCATTATATATATTTTTTTTAATATTTTCGGATTTTTTTTTTCCTCTACTTCTACAGCACTTTTGGATCCCTTAAAAATTGTTAACTTTGTTTCACGATGAAACATTCAGAGTTTAACTTTCATGCCAATTTTGGTTGTCATAATGTTCAATTAAAAAAAAATAAGATAACTTTTAAAGAGCAGTCTTGGCACCCTTTGCCGGACCAAAGTGGTACTACACTTCAAGTGTCACAACGATATTGTGTGCACTTTTATTTGCATGCATTTTCCGTACTTAACAGCTCATGAATCAACGTGATTCAACAAATCGATGATCTAATTAGTCACCAACACTTTTTTTAAACAATTTTATCGATTAGTTGTTGCAGCCCTATTTCACACATAATACTTTTTTTATCATATCAGGAAGGGCTTCTTTGCTGCTGCGAGTTTCATGTCATACCAGCAATGTGAGTTTAACTTTGGCGCCAAACCTTTCCGCCACCCGCCATCTGTCAAGTTCAGCACCTTTAACGACTTTGCTTCGCTGTTACCAAGTGAGAAGATCATCCTCCCAAGGTATAGAGTCTTTGGGGTGGGGGTTAACTTGACACAGATATTTTGCAAAGCACTTATTCAAACACATGTTACTTCACTTCTGTATGCTTATTCAGAAGGTTATTTTAAAATATGAGGTAATAATTTAAAGGTGCATTGCTATTTTAAGCACCTTTTAATATAAAAAAAAACAATATTATTTGAAATCAAGAGCATAATTACATGAACTGCCATATAAACATGCATTTTTCAAATTGCTCATGGGTTGGAAATGTGTATTTATTTTACCTAACATGAGGCTCACCTAAATGAAGTTAACATGATTGGTGTTACGGGTACTCTCAAAACCCAACGAAAGGCTTTGAAAATAAAGAGAAGCTAAATGGTTTAGGTAGGTCACTTTTAGTCTTCTTATTTTGTATTTTTCCTTGCGCTTTGTAGCACTTGTTTTTAGTTGTATTTCACAATAAAGCAACAACTAGTGTTTAAATATAACACACTATACCTTTAAATTTTAGAATAGTATTCTGCGGTCATCCCTAAGGAGCATATTTCAATGGTGACAGTTTTACATGTACACTAAAAAAATCCAGTTGACAGATAATATTAAGTCATTTTCCATGTTAATTTTTGAGATGTTTAAAAATACGTACTTCTTAAGTAAATTAGGTAAAATACTACTTAAGATAAGCAAAATTAATCAGTTTTGTTCATATACAGCGCTTCACTTTTTCCACATTTTGTTATGTTACAGCCTCATTTCAAATTGTATTAATTTAATCTCTTATCTCAAAATTCTACACAAAATACTCCATTATGAAAATGAGAAAAAGTTTTTTTTTTACTTTTTTTGAATTTATTAAAAATAGAAAACTAAGAAATCACATTTACATAAGTATTCACAGCCTTTGCTTAATACTTTGTTGATCCACCTTTGGCAGCAAATACAGCCTCAAGTCTTTTTGAATATGATCCCACAAGTTTTGCACACCTATCTTTAGGCAGTTTTGCCCATTCTTCTTTGCAAAAAGTCTCAAGCTCAATCAGGTTGGATGGGAGACGTTTGTGCACAGCCATTTTCAGATCACTCCAGAGATGTTCGATCGGATTCAAGTCTGGACTCTGGCTGGGCCACTCCAGGACATTCACAGAGTGGTTCTGAAGCCAATCTTTTGAGATCTTGGCTGTGTGCTTTGGGTCGTTGTCCTGCTGAAAAATGAACCTTCGCCCCAGCCTGAGGTCAAGAGCGCTCTGGAGTAGGTTTTCATCCTGGATATCTCTATATATTGCTGCATTCATTTTTCCTTCTATCCTGACTAGTCTGCCAGTTCCTGCTGCTGAAAAACATCCCCACAGCATGATGCTGCCACCACCATGCTTCACTGTAGGGATGGTATTGGCCTGGTGATGAGCGGTGCCTGGTTTCCTCCAAACATGGTGCCTGGCATTCAGACCAAAGAGTTCAATCTTTGTCTCATCAGACCAGAGAATTTTGTTTCTCATGGTCTGAGAGTCATTCAGGTGCTTTTTGGCAAATTCCAGACGGGATTCCATGTTCCTTTTACTAAGGAGTGGCTTTCTTCTGGCCACTCCTTAGTACAGGCCTGATTGGTGGATTGCTGCAGAGATGGTTGTCCTTCTGGAAGGCTCTCCTCTCTCCACATAGGAACGCTGGAGCTCTGACAGAGTGACCATCGGGTTCTTGGTCACCTCCCTGACTAAGGCCCTTCTTCCCCTGATCGCTTAGTTTAGAAGGCCGGCCAGCTCTAGGAAGAGTCCTGGTGGTTCCAAATGTCTTCCCTTTACGAATAATGGAGGCCACTGTGCTCATTGGGACCTTCAAAGCAGCAGAAATTTTTCTGTATCCTTCCCCAGATTTGTGCCTCAAGACAATCCTGTCTGGCAGGTCTACAGACAGTTCTTTTGATTTCATGCTTTGTGTTTGTTCTCTGACATGCACACTCAACTGTGGGACCTTATATAGACAGGTGTGTGCCTTTCCAAATCATGTCCAATCAACAGAATTTACTGCATGTGGACTCCAATTAAGCTGTAGAAAGATCTCAAGGATGATCAGTGGAAAAAAGATGCACCTGAGCTCAATTTTGAGCTTCATGGCAAAGGCTGTGAATAGAATAGAATAGAATAGAATAGAATATACCTTTATTGTCATTGTTACAAATGGGCTAACATATTGTGACAACGAAATTGGGCATGACACTCCAGTTTTACACATTCATAGTGAGGTATGAGCAAGAAGATAAAGGAACAGAGAAGATAATGTTATAAAACAAGGGGGATAAGGCTATAGTTATAATTTACATGGTATTTACACAAGAAATGTCGGCATGTGGGATGTTACATACAGGGTTGTCGTGATAACGTTGGTATCGTAACGGTTGTGCAATATTGCATTTGGTGCAAAGTCATCATAGTGCAAAAATAGTCAGCATATGCATTGGTGCAAACATAGACATCATAGTGCAGAAACAGGAAATGGTCAGACATTGTGCAATTTGAGCATTAAACGTAGTGCAGTCGACATGTGCAAGAACAAGACATGAGTAACATTATATTCGTATGAGGTAGTGTTGGCACGAGTTTTCAGTTTTTTTTTTTGTGCGGTGTCTGTTTGAGCAGTGAACAAACATAGTGCAGACAGCATGTACGTGAGTACCATTTTACATACGTGTGAGGTAGTTTTTTTGCAACAGTTTTCAGTTTTTGTGCGGTGTCTGTTTAGGGTGGTAATGGCTGTGGGGAAGAAACTGTCTCTGAGTCTGTTCGTTTTTGCTTTGTGTGACCTGTAGCGCTTGCCGGAAGGCAGCAGGTCGAAGAGATGGTGGCCGGGGTGAGAAAAGTCCTTGATGATGTTTTCTGCTCTGCTGAGGTAGCGAGAGCAGGCAATGTCCTCCAGACTGGGCAGAGAGCAGCCGACGATTCTCTGGGCTGTTTTGATGATCCTCTGGAGCTTTTTCCTGTCTGCTGCTGTGCACCCAGCATACCACACCGTGATGCAGTATGTTAGGATGCTCTCCACTGTGGCTTTGTAGAAGGACACCTGCAGCTGCTGTTTTAGGTTATTTTTCCTGAGCAATCTCAGGAAGTGCAGTCGCTGCTGGGCCTTCCCTACCACCGCTCTGGTGTTTGCAGACCAGGAGAGGTCGTCGGAGATGTGCACGCCCAGGAATTTGAACGAGTGGACTCTCTCTACACAGTCTCCTTTTATGATGAGTGGTGTTGGATTCCTGCCATTCCTTCTGAAATCCAGAATCAGTTCTTTTGTACTTATGTAAATGTGATTTCTTTGTTTTCTATTTTCAATAAATTCAAAAAAAGTAAAAAAAAAACTTTTTTACATTGTCATAATGGAGTATTTTGCGTAGAATTTTTAGATAAGAGATTAAATTAATACAATCTGGAATGAGGCTGTAACATAACAAAATGTGGAAAAGTGAAGCTCTGAATACTTTCCGGATGCACTGTATGTGCTTGTTTTAAGTACAGTGTTATTCAATGTTCTTTAAATCAGTGGTCGGCAACATCTTCTGTACCATGGACCGGTTTAATTTTAGTCAAATCACAATAAATTAAATCCCTTGTACAGCCCTTAATCACAAAATGTCTGCATAGGTTTCAATACACTATCACCTAATCTTAAACCAACCTGAGGGCAAGGAAAAAAAAATAAAAACCTCAGCATGAATAAAATAAACTTTGAAGAGGCCACTCTGTTAATTTGGATTCAAATGGACTGGGAAAAATATCCGGATTATCAGAGTATCCGGATTAGCCGATGTGATCTGTAACTGTAAAACTTGGGTATAACACGCACCCTTGGGTACAACACGCTTACTTATGACATTTTTGTCGTGAAAAAGAAAGGGTGTAAACACAAATAAATTTGGTGTAGGCAAAAAATAAGGACTTTTGTTTCTTTCTTTGAAGCCTGGTGGGTCAAGTCACATTTATTTATTCAGCCCTTAATCACAAAATGTCTGCCTAAAACTTTTCAAAGATTTTTTTAAGTGCCTAAAAATGACGCCGACACGCCTGCTTTGTCATTATGTGAAGTTGCTCCCAAGAAGACTGCACTATTTAGAAAGTCAACTTCACAAACCGGCTCTTTTGGTCTGGCTCACTAAGAAGAGCCGGCCCTTTCAGCTCACAAACGGCTTCTCAGATATTTTTTCAATGATATAATATCAATAATAATAAAATATATGCACAAATGACTTAGTAATTATTAATTTTGCGTGTTTCGCATTGGATCCCTGAAAAACACATGAAATATAAATCAAAACATTGACAGATCTACAGAAGAAATTGTAAAATACAAAATAATTTTAGCTTTTTACACACTGAACAGATTTAAAGTTAAAATCTGCACAAAATCCCTGAAAATGCAAACAAAATAAACATTAAAAATATTAATCCTTCAGTGCCTTAAATGACAAAATGCACAAAAAAATAACTATTTACGATGCTATTTTAAACAATTCAGACACAGATCATGTGAGAAACAGGAAAAATAAATTAATTAAAATAAGTAAAACAAAAGGTCCTTGAGGGTGCATGGGAGTTTGCCTATTCTGTCTACATGCGTTTTGTGGACTTGGAGAAGGCATCCGACCGTGTTCTTCGGGAGGCCCCGTGGGGGGTGCTTTGGGAGTATAGGGTACCGCACAGTCTTATTTGGGCTATGCGGTCCCTGTCTGCCTGGTGCCAGTCCGGTCCGCATTGCAGTAAGTTGGATTCGTTTCCGGTGAGAGTTGGACTCCACCAGGGCTGCCCTTTGTCACCAATTCTGTCAATATACACATATACATACACATATATATACAGCCTTAGTGGGGAAGGAGTCCAGTTTGGGGGCCTCTGCATCGCATCACTGCTTTTTGCAGAATGTGGTGCTGTTGGCTTCCTCAGGCCGCTATTTTCAGCTCACTGGAGCAATTCGCAGCGGCCTGAATGAGGATCAGCACCTCTCAGTCCAAGACCATGGTAGTCAGCCTGAAAAGAGTCGCATGCTCCCTCCAGGTTGAGGATAAGATCTTGCCCCAAGTGGAGGAGTTCAAGTAACTTGAGGTCTTGTTCACGAGTGAGGGTAGGATGGAGCGAGAGATCGATAGACGGGTTGGTGCAGCGTCTGCCGTCATTTGGACCCTATACCAGTCCATCGTGGTGAAGAGGGAGCTGAGCCGAAAGGCAAAGCTCTCCATCTCCCGGTCGGTCTACGTTCCTACGCTCACCTATGGTCACGATCCCAGATACAAGTGGCTGAAATGGTTTCCTCTGCAGGGTGGCTGGGTTCTCCCTTAGAAATAAGGTGAGAAGCTCAGTCATCCGGGAGGGACTCTATGTAGAGCCACTGCTCCTCCGCACTGAGAGGAGCAAGTTGAGGTGGCTCGGGCATCTGATAAGGATGCCTCCTGGGTGCCTCCCCTCGGGGGGTGTTCCGAGCATTTCCCACCCGCAGGAGGCCCCGGGGGCGACCCGGGAGACGCTCGGGATACTATGTCTCTAGGCTGTTCTGGGAATGCCTCAGGATCCCGTTGAATGAGCTGGAGGAAGTGGCTGGGGATAGGGACTTCTGGGCTTCCCTGTTAAGGCTGCTGCCCCTGCGACCCGAGCGGAAAATAATGGATGGATGGAATTAAAACAAAAAGCAATAGATTACCAATCAACATCCGGAGCAACCACGATCAAATTTGGATCATTTGTCTGCTGTTTGTACATGCTGTACTTTCTTTTGTTTTTGTCTTTTGTATTGAACTAAATCAGCACCCAAAACCTAAAGAGCCCTTTCTTGTTTGTAAACAAGTGTGACGTAGCCAAGCTTTGCATGCACTGTTGGAACAGGATTGAAGAATATATGATAGTTTGTAGCAGCCTAGTGACAGAAAAAGATCTCAGATCATAGATGGGAACAACTAAAAAAAGCACAAAATATGTGCTTGCTGCAAAATAGCAACTATTTTACTCATCAAACTCAACAACATAAAACGTTCTTTTGATTGGTGCAGGATTTTTTCCTGTAAATGTAATGGAAAACTGAAAAATTGGCCATGATAAGTGGAAAAACTCTGTTCATAACACTATCATACTTACAATTGCATTACATTACAATTTGTCTTGAAAGTGTTCCACATTTCTTTTTGTAAATACAAAAAACTACATGATGTTACAAAGGTTTATTGCAATTTTCAGGAAATTTCATAATCATTTAACACAAACCACCATTTTCTTTTTTTTTTTTTTGTATCTAGACATCGGCGTCTGGCTTTACTGAAACAAGTTAACATTCGCGACAACTGCTGCACGCTGTGTTGTGACATCATGGCTGACACAGAGTTGCGGCCCTGTGGACATGGGTATGCGTTTTCAACAACTACACTTCAAGACCTCAAACCGCTGCCAGTGTATATTTTTTCGGCTTTTTGAGATTTTAAAAAATAATGCTATAAAAAGTTATTTTCTAGTCTGATGTCAGAAAAAAATAAAAAGAAAAGAGAGGCAACCAAATCAGGGCTGGAAAATGAAAACAGAAAAAACGCTTGGCTGAAATACCAAAATGAGCAAAACTGAAACAAATATCCTAAAGAGAAAAGAAAAATGATATGGTGCAGGGGTCTCCAACCTTTCAAGAACTACTTTTTCTTTGTCTAATTATTGCAAAAGGCACCCAGTTTGATATTAATATCAAAAAAAGGAACTTGGCTAGATGGCTTGCTAAATATCTAAAAAGATGGCTCATTTGCTTTATAAAACCTATGAATCAAAATTTAGTTTGGTATATCACCTATGAACAAAATCAATGATAAGATAAATAAATAAATGTTATTGTTACATGAATAGGTTCTCATTTACTCTCTTAACACTAGAAAACCCAGGGATTTCTGTACTCCCTTGGACGGGCAGGGAGGGATCAAATAATCTCTATCCAAATTCTAGGCACAAGTGGCCCAAATTTGAATTATTTTCATTTGCAAACAGGGCCATTAGCTGAAGACTCAGCGGGAGAGTAGGGTGATGAGTGGGGGTATCTCGAGACAAAGGAATAAAGACCGGTTACACCTACAATGTGCTTTACACAAATGTGTGAAGTGCAGGTCATCGCTTATACATTGCCCTTTAGCCATTCTAAAGGCATTCCAACGTTGTCTATGACGCTTTTACGACGGGTTCACTGCGAGAATCTATATATATATATATACGTGTATTTATATATATAGTATATATATATATATATATATATATATATATATTCTCATCTCATTAGCTACACCGCTTATCCTCAGTAGGGTCGCGGGGGTGCTGGAGCCCATCCCAGCAATCATCGGGCAGTGGGCAGGGGACAACCTGAACTGGTTGCCAGCCAGGGACAGACAACTCACTCGCTCATTCACACCTAGCGACAATTTGGACCAGCCAATTCACCTGAAATGCATGTTTTTGGAATGTGGGAGGAAACCGGAGTGCCCGGAGGAAACCCACGCAAGCACGGGGAGAACATACAAACTCCGCACAGGAAGTCTGGAGCTGGATTTGAACCCACGCAGGAGGTTCCCAAGACATGTACTGTGCCACACATGCGCAATCCACTGCGTGGGTTCAAAATGTATATACAGGACTGTCTCGGAAAATTAGAATATTGTGATAAAGTTCTTTATTTTCTGTAATGCAATTAAAAAAACAAAAATGTCATACATTCTGGATTCATTACACATCAACTGAACTATTTCAAGCCTTGCTGATTTTGGCTTACAGCTGAAAAAAACTCAAAAATCTTATCTCAAAATATTAAAATACTTCCTCAGAAGTAAAATAAAAATTTTATAACAGCAAA
The DNA here is from genome assembly GCF_059441175.1 of Urocampus carinirostris. Taxonomy (NCBI): domain Eukaryota; kingdom Metazoa; phylum Chordata; class Actinopteri; order Syngnathiformes; family Syngnathidae; genus Urocampus; species Urocampus carinirostris. Next base: position 45,928,494 of record NC_142355.1, read on the forward strand.
ACTAAATCAAACATTTGAAAATGTCCATTGATGCACTCAGTACTTGGTTGGGAATCCTTTTGCACGGATTACTGCATCAATCCGGCGTGGCATGGAGGCAATCAGCCTGTGGCATTGCTGAGGTGTTATTGATGCCCAGGATGCTTCGATAGCGGCCTTCAGCTCATTTGCATTTGTAGGTCTGGTGTCTTTCATCTTCTTCTTAACTATACCCCACAAATTCTCAATGGGGTTCAGGTCAGGGGAATTAGCAGGCCAATCAAGGACAGTGATGCCATGGTCAGTGCACCAGTTACTGGTGGTTTTGGCACTGTGGGCAGGTGCCAGATCATGCTGGAAAATAAAATTCCTCATCTCCATAGTGCTTTTCAGCAGATGGAAGCATGTAGTGCTCTAAAATCTCTTGGTACACAGTTGCATTTACTCTGGACTTGATGAAACACAGTGGACCAACACCAGCAGCTGACATGGCTCCCCAAACCATTGCTGACTGTGGGAACTTCACACTGGATTTCAAGCAACTTGGATTTTGCTCCTCTCCAGCCTTTCTCCAGACTCTGGCGCCTTGACTTCCAAATGAAATGCAAAACTTGCTTTCGTCTGAAAAGAGGACTTTGGACCACTCTGCAACTGTCCAGTGCTTCTTCTCCATAGCCCAATCAGACGCTTCTTCCGTTGTCTTGAGTTCAGAAGTGGCTTGACCATGGGAATACGGCTATTGTAGCCCATTTCCCGGACACTTATGTGAACTGTGGCTTTTGATACCTGGACTCCAGCTTCAGCCCACTGTCTTTGAAGCTCCCCCAAATTCTGGAAGCGGCGCTTCTTCACAATTTTGTTAAGGCTGCGGTCATCTCTCTTGGTTGTGCAGCGTTTCCGGCCACATTTTTCCCTTCCAACAGACTTTTTGTGGATATGCTTTGAAACTGCACTCTGTGAACAGCCTGCTCTTTGAGAAATTTCTTTTTGTGTCTTACCCTCCATCAGGAGGGTATCAATGATGGTCCTCTGGACAGCAGTCAGATCAGCAGTCTTCCCCATACTTGTGATTTAGTTTACTGTACCAAGCTGAGTGTTTTTAAGGCTCAGGAAACCCTCGCAAGGTGTTTCGAGTTAATTAGATGATTCAGGTGATTAGTTGAATAGCCTACTTGTATACTTTTTCATGATATTCTAATATTTTGAGATAGGATTTTAGAGTTTTCTTAAGCTGTAAGCCAAATTCAGCAATATTAAAATAATAAAAGGCTTGAAATAGTTCAGTTGATGTGTAATGAATCCAGAATGTATGACATTTTTGTTTTTTTAATTGCATTACAGAAAATAAAGAACTTTATCACAATATTCTAATTTTCTGAGACAGTCCTGTATATATATATATATTATGTGTGTGTGTGTGTGTGTGTGTGTGTGTGTGTGTGTGTGTGTGTGTATGCATGTATGTGTCCCGACGGATCACCACCTTATCGTGGTGGGACACTTTGTGCATCTCCATTTCCCCTAGAGCTATGTCGGCTGGAGTCTCGTACTCCTGGCAGGGTTACCCAAGCCGAACAGGTCGAAGGGTAGAGTCCAGACTAAGAGTGATCCCAAAAGCTGGTGGCGGCACGCTTTGAGGCGGTTTCCCACAGACCTGGATCCCGGCAGCCCCCTGCAGTTGTAGGAAGATGCCGGTCGTCTAGGGTCTCCCTTGCCACTGGAACCATCTTCTTTACGATCAAGATAGTGGCGTTGGGAAAAGCGCACCCCTTACGCCACTTTAAAAACCATCATTGCGCAGGTATCCTCTTTTACCTGAGTCTCCGACCACAAAAGTCTGGCGGCGATGGAGTATCCAGTGACGGGAGCAGGTTTGAATGAGCTGGAAGCTCTTAGCTGGACCTCTGCACGTCAGCGGCACAGGGCAAGGGTCATTAGCAGCTGGGATTGAGTGGCAGCTGTTTCCGGCAGACCCCTGTGCGTCTGAGCAGCACTATTTAGTGGCCGCACTGCTCACCCCAATTGGGGAAAGGCCTAGAAAAGGTGGCCTAAAGATTGCCCACTCAGCACAGTACCCGGACAAGAAACCGCGCCTGTCGGGACATTCCACTATGCGGTCGAAAAACAATAGCATTTAGAATTGCAGCATGGAACATAAGGACACTCCTGATACCAGTCTGGACAGACCACAGCGCAGAACAGCACTCATTGCCAACGAGCTGAAGCGATATAATGTGGATGTGGCAGCGCTCAGCGAGACCAGACTCCTTGAGGAAGGCTCACTCAATGAAGAGGGGGAGGGTTATACATTCTTTTGGAAGGAAACCCCCTGGGCGGACACCATCTTCACAGAGTTGGTTTTGCAATTAAGAACACCCTACTGCTGAAGCTCACAGAGTCACCAGTGGGTGTCAGTGAAAGACTAATGACTCTTCGCATCCCACTTGCAAAATGCAGACATGTCACATTAGTTAGTGCCTATGCACCAACACTGCCATCGAATGATGAAGAGAAGGATCGCTTCTACCAGGCACTCGATTACATCCTCAGTCACATCCCGAGGAATGACAAAATCATGCTGCTTGGTGATTTCAATGCAAGAGTCGGAAAAAAATTGCAAAACTGGAATAGTGTGATTGGTGCCCATGGCATTGGAAAAGTTAATTCCAATGGCATGAGACTTCTTAGTCTGTGCGTGTAACATAATCTTACCATCACAAAAACCATCTTCCAACAAAAGAAATAATATAAGGCATCCTGGATGCATCCCAGGTCCACACACTGGCACCTGATCGACTACGCGATCGTGAGCAGGGCTGACCTGAAGGACGTGCTCATTACAAGAGCTATGCGTGGGGCAGACTGTTGGACCGACCACCGCATGATTCTGACAAAGGTCAGAATGCATGTCCGGCCCCTAGCACGTCTGGGTGGTTCAAAGAGGAAGACACTCAACTGTGCCAAACTCTCCGGTAGCGACACCCTTGACAACTTCCGTTGCTCTCTAGCTGAGAGGCTGGCAAACATTGAGCAGCTGGTCATGTCAGAGGCTGGGATGGATGAGAAGTGGACCTATATATCTACCACCCTCTGTGACACTGCAGCCCAAACCGTTGGTTTTAAAACTAAAAAACACCAGGACTGGTTTGACCAGAATGCCGGAGAGATCTCAACCCTCCTTGACAGAATGCACAAGGCGCACAGAGCCACCCTGAACAACCCACAATCTCAATTCCATAAAAAGTTATGGCAAGCCCTTCGTTCCGAGGCCCAGAGAACTCTCAGAAAACTGCAAGATGAGTGGTGGATCTCAAAAGCCAATGAAATCCAGTTTCACGCTGATAGAAGCGATATGCACAGTTTCTATGATGCAGTAAAAGCCATCTATGGCCGCAGAAACTGCTCCCTGGCACCTGTTAGATCTGCTGATGGAACATCTCTAATCAAGGATCAGGCTATGATAGTGGAGCGGTGGGCTGAGCATTTCAACACCCTGCTCAACCAGCCCACCCCAGTGGACCCAACTGTCCTTTCAGAGCTCCCTGAACATCCTACATTGCCAGACCTTGACCTCCCGCCAACTTTCAATGAAATCCTGCATGCAGTCAAAACCCTGAAAAACAATAAATCTCCTGGACCTGACAACATCCCAGCTGAACTTCTCAAGGTAGGAGGCTACCTCTGTACACGGACACTGTTTCAATACATTTCAGAGGTGTGGAGACTAGAGTGTGTCCCGCAACTGTGGAAAGATGCGAACATTGTGACCATCTTCAAGAATAAAGGAGATGAATCCATCTGCTCCAACAGTAGGGGTATCTCTTTGTTGGCCACTGCTGGAAAGGT